>NC_135492.1:13007572-13307572 GCF_052094955.1 Ictidomys tridecemlineatus
GGAGGAGGAGGAAGAGGGGAGAAGGAGGAGAGGAGGGGAAGGAGGATAATAGGGAGGAGAAGAGGAGGAGACAGAGGAGGAAGAAAAGATGGGCGAGGAGGAGAGATAGGAGGAAAAAAAGGAGAGGGAGGGAAAGGAGGAGATGGAAGAGGAGGAAGAGATGGAGTAGGAGAGATGATGATATTGATGAGGAGGAAGAGGAGGAGACATGAGGAGGAGGAGAGAAAGGAGTAAAAGGAGGAGATGGAGGAGGAGGAAATGCAGGAAGAGGAGGAGAAGGAGGAAGAAAAGAAGTAGGAGGAATAAGAGAAAAGGGTGAAGGAGGAGAAACGATGAGGAGAAGGAGGAGAGATGAGGAGGAGGAAAAAGAGCAGGAGATGAATGATAAGGAGGAGATGGAAGAGGAGGAAAAGGAGGACGAGAAAGAGATTGAGGAGGAGGAAAAGATGGAAGAGGAGGAGGAGATAGGAGCGAAGGAGAGTAGATGAAGGAGAAGAAGTAAGAGGAGACATATGAGCCTGAGAGTAGAGAAAAGAGCAGAAGGAAGAGATGGAGGACATGCAGGAGGAGAAGGAAGAGGATGATGGAGAAGGAGGAGGAGAGACATGAGGAGGAGGAGAAGGAGCATGAGTAGGTAAAGGAGATGGAGTAGGAGCATGAGATGGAGAAGAAGGAGAAAGAGATGGAGGAAGAGGAGAAGAGAAAGGAGAAGGAGGTAAAGATGGAGGAGGAGGAGATGGAGTTGGAGAAGTAGAAGGAGGAGCAGAAGATGAAGGTGGAAGAGGAGAAGAAGGAGCAGGTGGAGGCAGAGGAGGAGGAAGAGGAGGAGATGGAGGAGGAGGAGAGAGATGAACAGGAGGAGGAGATAAAGTAGCAGGAGAAGGAGGAGATAGAGGAAGGAGAGGAGGTAGAAGAGGAGTTGTAAAAGAGATGATGATGTTGAGGAAGAAAAGGAGGAGAGATAAGGAGGAGGAGAAGGAGGAGGAGGAGATGGAGGTGGAGATGGAGGAGGAGGAGGAGATGGAGCAGGAGAAAAAGATGGAGGAGGAGGAGCAGGAGAAGGAGAGGATGGAGGAGAAAGAGGAAATAAAAGGAGAGATAATGGTGATGAGAAGGACTAGGAGAAGAGATGAGGAGAAGGAAGAGAAGAGGGAGGATAAGAAGGAGGAGACATAGTATAGCAATATGTAAATCAGTGGATGTGTAACCCATATGACTCTGCAATCTGTATACGGCGTAAAAATGGGAGTTTATAACCCACTTGAATCAAAGTGTAAAATATGATATGTCAAGAACTATGTAATGTTTTGAACAACCAACAATAAAAATAAAAAAAGAGGAGGAGACAGAGGAGAAGCAGGGGGTGATGGAGGAAAAAAACTACAAGGAGGATGAGGAGAAGGAGTAGGAGGAAGAGGAGGAGGAAGAGAAAAAGGAGAAGGAGAAGGGCGGGGAAGGAAGAGGAGAAGGAGAAGAGGAATGAGAAGGAGGAGGATAGGGAGGAGGAGTTGAAGAGACAGAGGAGGAGGAAGAAAAGATGGAGGAGGAGGAGAAGAGATAAGGAGGAGGAAAAGGAGAGGGAGGAAAAGGAGGACATGGAGAAGGAGGAAAAGATGTAGGAGGAGGAGGGATGATGATGTTGATGAGGAGGAAGAGGAGGAGGCATGAGAAGGAGGAGGAGGAGGAAAAGGAGAGGGAGGAGTAAAAAAGGAGATGGAAGAGGAGAAAATGCAGGAAGAGGAGGAGAAGAAGGGAGAGGAGAAGTAGGAGGAATAGGAGGAGGAGGTAGAGGAGGAGAAAGGATGATGATGAGGAGGAGGAGGAAAAGAAGAGGGACGAGAGGAGGAGGAGATGAAAGATAAGTAGGAGATGGAGGAGGAGGAAGAGGAGAATGAGAAGGAGACTGAGGAGGAGGAAAAGATGCAAGAAGAGGAGGAGATAGGAGAGAAGGACAGGAGATGAAAGAGAAGTAAGAAGAGGAGACATATGAGCCTGAGGAGGAGAGGAAAGAGCAGGTGGAAGAGGAGGAGGAAATTCAGGAAAAGAAGGAAGAGGAGGATGAAGAGGAGGAGGAGGAGGATTATGAGATGGAGGTGAAGGAGGAGATGGAGAAGGAGGAGGGGAGATGATAATAATGTTGATTATGAGGAGGAGGATATATGAAGAGAAGGAAGGGGAGGAGAAGCAGAAGAAGATAGAGGAGAAGTAGAAGCATGGGGAGAAGAAGGAGCAGAAGGAGAGAAACAAGAAGGAGAAAAAGGAGGAGGAGGAGATGGAGGAGAAAGAGGAGAGACAATGTTGAGGAGGAGGAGTAGGGGGAGAAGGAGGAGAAGAAGAAGATGGAGGAGGCGAAAATGCAGGAAGAGAAGGAGAAAAAGGGAGAGGAAGTGGAGGAGGAGGAGGAGGAGAAGAAGAGATGATGATGAAGAGGAGAAAGAGGAGGAGAGATGAGGAGGAGGAAAAGGAGAGGGAGAAGAAGCAGGAGGAGATGGAGAAAGAGAAAGTGATAGAGGAGAAGGTAGAGGGGAAATGATGATGTCGGTGAGGAGGAGGGATGATGATGATGAGGAGAAGTGGGAGGAGAAGGAGGAGAAGGAGGAGATGGAGGAGGAGGAAATGCAGGAAGAGGAGAAGAAAGAGGGGAAGGAGGAATAGGAGGTGTAGGAGAAGGAGGTGGAGGAGGAGAGATGATGATAATGAGGAGGAGGAGGAAGAAAGATGAGGAGGAGAAAAAAAGAGGAGAAGAAGGATGAGATATAGGAGGAGGAGGAGGAGGAGGATAAAGACATGGAGGAGGAGGAAAAGATGGGAGAGGAGAAAGAGATGGGAGAGGAGGAGTGGAGATGACGGAGGAGGAAGAGGGGAGAGATGAGCCAGAGGAGAAGAGGAAAGGGCAGGACTAAGAGGGGGCGGGAGATGGAAGAGAAAGAAAAAGAAAAAGAGGAGGAGGAGGAGGAGGAGGAGGAGGAAACGGAGGAGAGATGATGATGTTGATGATGAGGAGAAGAAGATGGAGAATGAAGAGATGAAAGAGTAAGAGGAGATGGAAGAAGGAGAGAAGATGAAGGAGGACAAGAAGGAAGAGGAGGAGGAGAAGTAGTAGTAGGAGGAGGAGAGATGATGATGTTGATGATGAGGAGGAATAGGAGGAGAGATGAAGAGAAGGAGAGGGAGGAGCAGTAGAAGGAGGGTGAGAAGGAGGGGGAGGAGGAAGATTAGGAGAAAAAGGAGGCACAGGAAAAGGAAGAGTAGGAGGAGGAGGAAGAGCTAGGTGGGAGGAGAAGAAGCTGAGAATGAGGAGGAAGAGGAGAAAGGACAGGAGGGAAAAGAAAGAAGGGGAGGAGGAGGAGATGGAGGAGGAGAAGGAGGTGGAATAAGGAGGATTAAAAGAAGGAAAAAGTGGAGGAGTATGGGGAGGAGAAGGAGTTGGACAAGGGAGGGGATGTAAAATGAGGAGGAGATGGAGAAGAGATGATGATGATCCGTAGGAGGAGGAGAGATGAGGTGGAGTAGGAAGAGAAGAGGGAGAAAAAGCAGGAGAAAGAGGAGGCGATAGAGGAGGTGCAAGAGAAGAAGGAGTAGGAGGTCAAGGAGGAAGCAGAGACAGAGGAGAGATGGTGATGATGAGGACGAGGAGAAAGGAGAGTTGAGGAGAAGGAACGGGAGCAGAAAAAGTAGAAGATAGAGGAGGAGGAGGAGAAGGAGGAGGAAAAGGAGAGAGACGAAGAAGAGGAGGAGAAGGAGAGTGAAGAGAAGGAGGAATTACTTGGTAATGAGGGCAGGGATTATGAGAAATTTGTTGGAATTGTGTGGATCCATCCTGCCTTCTGATTTGTCTTACCTATTTTCTCTCTCACTCATTATAGTACAAGGGGTTCTTAACCACTAAGCCACATCCCCAGACCCTCTTTCATGCCCATGATAGTAGAATGCATATATATACACTGATATATCATACTTGGATGGGATATCATTTCTCATTTTTCTGAGTGTACATGTTGAAGAATCATATTAGTCATGTAGTCAAATATATACATACAGTAATGATGTCTGTTTCAATCTACTACTATCTTTCCTATTTCCACATCCCTCTCCCCCTCCCCTCTCATCACTTCACTCAACCTAATGTAAGGTAAAGATATTTTGCCACAGTGCCCCCTCCCAACTGAATTAGCATGAGCATAATAGAGAAAACATTCATCTTTGGTTTTGCAAGACTGGCTTATTTCACTTAGCATGATATTCTCCAACTCCAACCATTTACTAGACAATGTCATAATTTTAGCCTACTTTCAACCTGACTAATATTCCATTGATTATATATACCACATTTTCTTTATTGTTCATCTTTGGAGAACCACCTAGTTTGGTCTATAGTCTAATGGAGCTGCTATAAACATTGATGTGGCTGCTGAGGAGGTCATACATGTGAAAATATTTTTTTAAAAAAACAAGTTGCTGAGCAGAAGAAAATATTTTACATTACATATTTAATTATTTCATAATATTCAGACAATAAAAAAACTCTAGTGACTCCATAATAAAATGATCAACAAATTAAAAAATGAATTTCGAATTGTGAACCCCTCAGATATTTCTGCTACTCTTTACGGTGATTTCTGAGAATGATTTTCAAAATTCTAACTCTTACTTTTTGCTCCCAGTCATCTGGAAGTTTCTAGAGAAAAGGCCCCCCTTTCCTGGACTAGGCCTAAGTTCCAGTGGTTTTGCTACCTTCTGTTGCTGGAAGAATTGCTTCTCTGTCAACTCAATTATAGATACCAAAGGGGAAAATTAAACAAACTACCGATAGACTCAATAATATTTGAGCACTTTCTGAGCCCTGACCTACCCTTGTTCACCCCAGTAATTATCCCAGGCCTTCCAGTTGTTTTCAGAAGTAGTTTCTCCATGTACTGAGCTTCCAAAATTAGTGACTTCTGTTCCAGGGAGTATATCCTAAACATCCAATTTCTATAAGCAACAGAGACTAAGCATGTGCAAATATTCATACATTACAAATAGTTGGATTTGCATTGTTTGTAGCTCCTTCCAAAAACTAAAATTTGCAGCAGTAGGGTTAAAAAATGTGTTAGAAATCACAGATTCCTATTTCACCACAGAAAATACAGTACACTCTTCTTCTAGCTACTTGACAGCCTGGAATATAACACACTTGCCTCAGAAATTTAATGCATCAGTCAAATGAAAACTTCCCTTCACCCTAAGCAGTCTTGTCAGAATGCGTATGATAAAAATCTGAAAGGTAGGGGCTGGGGTTCTGGCTCAGTTATAGAGTGCTTCCCTAGAACATGGGAGGCACTGAGTTCAAGCATCAGAACCACATAAAAAATAAATAAAATAAAAGCTATTTGTCTATCTATGACTAGTAAATAAATAAAATATTTAGAAGTAGAAAATTAAAATATGAAATATAGTAGGTACTCAAGAGCATATGAGCATGGATACAAAGATTCACTTGTAAAAATACTGGTGAGAATATAAATTGAATAAAAGTATTTTTGAAAATGTTATCAAGGTTCTTAAATAAGTTAAAGTAAAAATGTCATATGATTCAGTAGTAGTAATTCTGGGTATGTATCTTAAAAAATTGAAGTCATTAGATCATAGAAAAGACTACATTTATATTTTCATTGTAGTATTTTTCACAGAACCTGGTAAAAGAGCTGAAGTACTTTTAGGGTAAACGGTAGGTTGGGCATGGTGCCACATACCTGTATTCCCAGCAGCGTGGGAGGGTGAGACAGGAGAATCATGAATTTAGAGCCAGTCTCAGCAATGTATCAGCCAGGCACTAAGCAAATCAATGAGATCTTGTCTGTAAATAAATTATAAAATTGGAGCTGGTGATGTAGCTCAGTGGTTGACTAGCTCTGATTTCAACACATAGCATAAAAAAATAAATAAATAGGCTCAACACATTGACCCTATGCTTTATTTTCCAAGAAAGAATTTACATGCACCCTTTCTGGATTAACTGGACACGATGTGTTACATTCTTTAGCAAACTATTATCTGCAGGAGAAATGCAGTTTCAAAATAATATTTGTAAGAGGAACGCAAGTTACACTAAAGGGGAGACTTTCGTGATCTTGTTAAAGACCAGATTCTGGAACTCAGAGAAATAAGGATAATTCCTACTATCCATAAAATCTGCAAGAGTTTATGATTAAGAATTCAGGTATAAATCATGAACATGAGGCTAATTAACCTAAAGTTTTCATGGCACTGGATACTTGAGAGTTTGATATTATCCTGCGTCAGTCCAGAGTGAAGAAGTGTACCTGGGCAGGATTCTTTAGAATATTTTTTTAGATCTCTAATAAAATTGGAGAGAAAGAGAGCCATGCTCTTCTCTTTACAGAGAGGAAACATTCTCTCTCTTTAAAGTGTCACATTTTTCTTCCTTCACATCACTTCCAATAAACTCATTGTGTCCTCTTTTTTCTCATGTGAAATGCTCTCAAAGAGAAAGCAAAATCTATAAACTGTCATCCAGTTCTTGGAGGAAAAAATAAAATACTACATCCATTTGAAATATAGCATAAAAATAGTTGATAAGGCAAAGAGGAAATGCTGGCATTAAAATTGTGAACAGAGCTGAGTGCAGTGGTGCACTCCTGTAATCCCAGGGTCCTGGAAGGCTGAAGCAGAAGGATAATGAGTTCAATGCCAGCTCAGCAAGGGAGAAGTGCTAAGCAAATCAGTGAAACCTCTTTCTTTAAATAAAATACAAAATATTGCTGAGGATTTGGCTCAGGGTTCGAGTGAGCCAATAAGTTCTAGAATGACTTGTTATCCAGTGACAATTAATTAACCCACCATAGGCTGGAACTCAAGATTCAATCACAAGTTCCACAGAAGTCATATGGAAAATAGCTGGTGTCTTAGAGATAATGTGGTTAAGTTGTCCCTGCACCCTCTGTTTGATAGGGTCACAAACAGAGCTACACCATTTGGAAACTGAAACCATGTAGAGGGTTAAATGTATTGTTTATGATACTCATGATATGGATAATAGGGATACATCAATCAATAATAAAAGTACATGTTGATGGAAATGGCAGAAAAATTTCCAAAATGAGACTAAAGATACACTTAAGACATGCTTGGAGATGTGTTTTAATATCTCTCAGGACACAAACAATAGTGTTATTCCTCAAAAATTTATGAAGAAAATATTACAGATCTCAGGTTCTTGAGAAAAACTTAACAATTTGCACTAAACCCCACATTCTAAATTTACAATCTGTGCAACATACATTTCAGCCCACTACCAGGCCCTCTTTTGCCTTACACAGGAATTCATGATAAAAATGGGAAACACATTGTTAATATTAATGGTAAATGGGTTGTGTTGAAGAGCCTGCTCTTTTGTTAAAGATTACAAAAACATAAGAATAGTTGTATTTTGAAAAAGTATGAAAGAAACTCTTAAAGAAAGCAGTTAAATAGCTCATATGGAAAAGAAAATTACCTTTGAAATTAAAAATAGAATAATATAAAATTAATATACATACATTTTAGAAGCACTTCAGAAAAGTGCTTTTAAGTAATTGGCTTTAACTACTTTAAGTGTTTTATTGGGACTTTAGTTTAGAAGTAACAAAGCTTACCAACAATCATAAGTATGCTTTAAAGTTAAAGCTTAATGATGTAATTATACGTATGCTTTAAAGTTAAAAGTTAATAATTGGTCAAGATACATGTAGTCGAATTGTGTAGTCTAGCACTTTTTTACTGAGGTGAAAATGTAAAAGCTTAATCGTGATTGGCAAAGGTTACAGGAAAATATTTTAAACAATGTACTCAATATCATAGGTAATTAATATATGTCTGAAAATATTGTAACTCTTAAAAATTATGTAAATCAAAAAAATTTTGAGCTTTGAAGCTATCCATTAAGAAAGAAGAATGAAGAAAGACTTGTAAAAAATGTATAAAAATAAACCCCCCTCTAGGGGCAGCAGGTGCTTCTGAAGGCTGTTCATAACTTGCAACTATAGTCCTCTCTCCTCTTCTTTCACCTAAGCCACTCATCCTTCAGGATCCCTGGATCTGTTGTAGCTAGGGCTTGAGCTAAACAATAGAAATTTAATTTTTTTTTTAATTTAATGTTGAGTTTGTTGATGGACTGTATTGAATTACATAAATAAAATCTGTGATTTGTGCTCATTTTCTCATAGTACCCCACACCAATGGGGGAAGGTAGACATCATAATCCTACCACTATGCTCAAGGCAAAATTGCAAATAAGTGTGTTTTTAATTGCTTATACTCCAGAGTCTGGGATACTGACAGATCTAGAGATCTAGCACCCTCCATCTTTTTTTCCTTTTTATCGTTAATACTGGAAACTTTAAATTTTATTTTTGCCTCCTTTTTTTAGGGAAGTAGAAACATTGCTGCCTCAAGGAATTACTTGTTGCAGTAATTCACTTGCAGGTCAGCATGGGAAAAGAAAGAAGAAGAAGAAGCAGAGCCAGCAAAGCAGCAGCAGAAAAAAAAGTCCTTTGTTGTGTACAAGCAATCTTTTTATAGTATTATGAACAAAGAAGGCAGCCTTCCAACATCAATAAATCAGGTCTTTCAGCTAATTAAACATAGCATACAGAAGTTACTTTCTAATCAGAAGTGACCCGCTTCTATTCTCTCCGCTGGGAGTATGTTGAGCTCTGCTCTTTGTTAAGAACAGATAATAAAATTTTTCTCAGCGCCCTCCTAGCCCACTTGGCAGAACATCCCGTTTGCAGGCAAGTCCTCTCAAAGACAGCAGACACCTCGTTTTCAAGCATGTCTGCTGTTACTTATCTATACCTTGACAGAATATCCCGTTTGCAGGCAGACTCCATCAAAGAAAAGTAATAGTAACGCAGTTACATCTGATTCTCTACAATTACTTATAAGTAGAAATATCAAGCTATTTTTTATAAGACCATAGAACAGAAGTATTAAGTAAAATTTTGAAATTATGTTATTTCTTTTTTTATAAAAATATATACATACATATGTATTCACAAATTGATTTAAGGTAATATACAGTGATAAATTTACATGCACTTCTGTCTGGGCTGGGTCTATGTACTGGGAGAAAATACTGCCATGATCTGATTCCATCCTGAGACACTTAATGCAATTCACATCAAATTAAATAAAAGATTCCAGGGCTGTAGAGCATTATTGTTATATCAGTTAGTTGAAAATCAACCTCAGGAGAATTTGAGACCCTGTCCCAGAAATCAATCTATCTATCAATGTTTCAATCTGTCCATCAATTTATCCATCAATCTGTGGTCATGGGGCTCTGTAGTAAGTACCCATGGTCAGATTCCCTGTTTTTTTTTTTTTTTTTTTTTTTTGTGTGTGTGTGTGTGTGTTTTGCTACTGGGGATTTAACTCAGAGCCACATCCTGGCCATATTTGTATTTTATTTAGAGAGAGTGTCTCATTGAATTTCTTAATGCCTAATCATTTCTGAAGCTGTCTTTGAACTTGCAATCCTCCTTCCTCAGCCTCTCCAGTTGCTGGGATTACAGGCATGCACCCCAGCACATGGTTGATCCCCATTCTTTTATCAACAAAAAAGAGCAGCCAAGAACCTGTCTTCCTGACATTATTTGTTTTGGGGTTGGATCCAATTTATTGTCACTCAAACAATTGGCCTACTAGGCTCTGTTTGGGGGAAGTGCCTGAAGTCCTTTTCAATCTGTGTCTTAGGTGAGAACTGTCCAATCCTCAGCAGCCAGTGATGAGGGGGCAGGCTTGCACAATCTTCTGTTCCTTTTTTTTATGGAGCCTGCATTCTTTGAATCCATTTCTATGCTTCCAGTCCTAGATCAGCCCCAGGTTTCTACTCTATGCACAAGCTGGAAAAAACTATCAAGGGGAAAGAAAGTAAGCATACTGAAAGCCAAGAAATGGTAAGTTTGTGTTCGTATTTTGAGACTGGGTGGGTAGTCTATTTGAAGCCAGTGGGACTGGCGATGTCAAGAAATGGAATTGGTGGTCAGGGACTCCTCAGAGTTCTCTCCAGAGTCTGGTGGCCAGAAGGTCTCTCTGTGACAATGAAGCCAGATTTAAAGTTAGGTAGTCAAGTGTAGTTAGGTAAATCGGGTCTAATATAGAGTGAAATCTAAAATGGAGGCCATGCTGGGAATGACTCAGGGAAAACAGGACAACTCATGGAATGTTAATGAAGTCCTGAAAAGGCCCTAGGCCAAAGTCCACCTGGAAGAAGTATTAATGAATAGCCCCCGGCAGATTTGAAGATAGCCCATCACAAAGAAGTGATAATGAAGTCCTTCTTGACCAGATTACTTCTTTGGCCCACCTGTGTCCCACCCCTCGGGCCTTCCAACCTATATCATCATCAAAACTATAAACATCAAAAGTAAAAACATCACCAAAACTATAAAAAGGGGAAACAACCGCACTTCCACGGATTCCACCTCCTGGGTCCCTTTCTTTTTATTTTTTATTTTCTTTTTTATTTTTATTTTTTATTTTCTTTTTATTTTATTAAAGGACAGCAGAAAAGAGAAGTCTTTTCTGCTGTCCTTTAATAAACTTCTAATTTCTACTCTGACCTTGCCTCAGCATGTGCTTTCTGGTGTTATTCTTCAATGTCAGGGAAGCAAGAACTTGTCACCGGTCAACAGAGGTAACAGCAATTCAGTCTTCAGTTTGCTCTGACTAGTCTAGTGGAGCTTAAATCAGAATTTGAAATACCTCTGGCATTCTTTTCCATCATTGTATTGTGTTTTAAGGGCCTTCCTGAATTCCTATGTGGGAATCTGTGTGCCAATAGCCTGGCATGACCCCTGATTGTCTGGTGAAAACTAAGATAATCATCAAGAGAGAATCTCAACTCTATTGGCTGTGTTCCTGCATGAGAGAAGCTGTGGTTTTTAAGAACCCCAGTTTTGCGCCTCCTGAAGATTTTTGTTGTTGTTGTTGTTCATGTTTGTTTGTTACCAGGAATTAATTCCAGAAATATTTATTTACTGATTCACCATCACAGTCTTTTTTATTTAGAGACAAGGTCACACTGGGTTGCTTAGGGTCCCAGTAAGTTGTAAGTAAGGCTAGCTTTGAACTTGCCATTCTCATGCCTCTTTAGCTTTATAAATGTAGGGGTAGCAGTATCTCAAATCCATAACAGCTATCTGATATCCAGAACTCCAGTTTAGCTATACTTAGGTCTGAGAATAAGTCTCTAAATTTCCAGCTCTCACTTCAAATTCCCCAAACCAGGTTTCCAAAATGACCAGGCTGTTGTATAATGGAGAGCTTACTCCCACACCTGGAGGCTAATGAATAGATATGTTAATGAGCACCATTAAGGCCTATTTCAAATGTAAATCACATTGAAGCTCACTTGAGGGAATACCTTCAACCAAATTATTTTTCCCTGGGGTTAATCCAGATGAAAGTTACTGGAAGCAGAATGGGATTCAGAAAGAACAGATGTAAACCTAGGTGGTAGCCTGGATGCTTTTTTAAATATTTATTTTAAGTAGATTTTGTCTCATGCTCTTTCCAAAACCACACATATACTCCAAAGCTGGCACTGAAAAACCAGATAATATTTATTCTGCCTATGCAGGAGTAAGGTAGATCTTTCCATCTTCTAAGGTCTTCTTTGATTTCTTTCTTTAGGCTTCTGTAGGTTTCCTTGTATAGATCTTTCACCTCTTTCTTTAAGTTGATTCCCAAGTATCTTATGTTTTCTTTTTTTGAAGTTACTGAAAATGGGATAGGTTTTCTTATTTCCTTCTTAAGGCTTTGTCCCTGATATACAGTAATGCCTTTTTAAATGTGTGTTGAATTTATATCCTCCTGCTTTGCTGAATTCATTTTTAGTTCTAGAAGTTTTCTGGTGGTGCTTTTGGGGACTTCTACGTATAGAATCGTATTTTCAGCAAATAGTGCTAATTTAAGTTCTTTTCCTGTAGTTATTCCTTTAATTTCTTTCATCTGTTTAATTGCTCTGGCCAGTGTTTCAAGAAATATGTTGAATAGAAATGGTGAGAGAGAGCACCCCTTTCTTGTTCCAGTTTTTAGAGGGAATGCCTTTAGTTTTTCTCCCTTTAGAATGATGTTAGCCTTAGGCTTAATGTAGAGAGCCAGTATGATGTTGAGGCATGTTCCTGTTATCTCAAGTTTTTCTAATTTTTTGAACATGAAAGGGTGCTGTATTTTGTCAAATGGTTTTTCTGTGTCTCTTGAGATGATCATATGATTCTTATTTTTAAGTCTATTGATATGTTGAATTACCTTTATTGATTTCTATATGTTGAACCAACCCTGTATTCCTGGACAAACCCCACTTGATCTTTGTGCACAACCTTTTTAATATGTTTTTTTGTATTTAATTTGCCAGAATTTTATTCAGAATTTTTTCATCTATGTTAATTAGAGATATTGGCCTGAAGTTTTCTTTTTTTCATTTGTCCCTGCCTGGTTTCTGGATCAGGGTGATATTGGCCTCATTGAATGAGTTTGGAAGTGCTGCTTCTTTCTGTATTTTCTGAAATAAATTGAAAAATATTGGAATTTTGAATTTCTTCTTTAAAGGTCTTGTTTAACTTGGCAGTGTATCCATCTGGGCCTGGGCTTTACTTGGTTGATAAGCTTCTGAGGACATCTTGTATTTCATCATTTAATATTGGTCTGTTTTAATTGTGTATGTCTTCCTGATTCAATCCGAGCATATCATATGACTTAAGAAATTTGTTGATGCCTTCAATGTCTTCTATTTTCTTGGGGTATACATTTTCAAGATAATTTCTAAATATCCTCTCTATTTCTGAGGTGTCTGTTGGGATATTGCCTTTGTCATCATGTATGCTGGTAATTTGAATTTTCTCTCTCCTCCTCTTCATTAGCATAGGGTCTGTCAGAGAACCAACTTTTTGTCAAGGTTTAATTTTTTTTTTTTAATTTAATTTCAGTTCTAATTTTAATTATTGCCTGCCTTCTACTGCTTTTGCTGTTGATTTGTTCTTCTAGGGCTTTGAGATGAAGTATGAGATGAATTATTGACTTTTTCTTCTTTTAAGGAATGAACTCCATGCAATGAAGTTTACTCTTAGTACTGCTTTCACAGTCTCCAAGATATTTTGATATGTTGTGTCTATGTTCTTGTTTTCCTCTAAGAATTTTTAAAATCTTCTCCTTGAAGTCTTCTGTAACCTATTGTTCATTCTATTGTACCAAATTGATTCACTTGTTGAACTGCTTATAGAAGTTGAAATATTTCAAGTTTGTCTTTTCACGAGGTGGAAGTGTCACTTTACATGTCTCCAAACATTAATATTTAATGAATATTTTACACATTGGGAATGTGTCATGGATGATACTTGAAACTAATTTTATTGGGGATCTCAATTGATCTCATTGATAGAATAGGAACCAGAGAGTTTTCAAAAAAATTTTAACAGTCTTTTTGTCTCCCTTGTGCACAATCACCTTATGAGAATATCTTTGACAAGTCTGATTTGCTTCTGGAATGTCCACAAAATTTCACATTCACTGGTGGCAGAAAAGTTAGGAGTTGGGCTTTGATTCATTGCTTGGGTTATGCTATATATCCTTCACTTCACTCTGATATGGATTATATATATATACTGTTTTTAGACTTATGTATTTTCCTCTGAATTAGATAATGGAAAATATCTTATTACATATATAAAGTCATGATAGTCAGTTCTACTAACTCTTAATTCAAATTAAAAACTGAATAATGGTTTGGTCCATGTTTTTTGATCTAACAATTTTTTATTTCAGGAGCCATTGACATTTGGGGATGTGGCTATTGATTTTTCTGAGGAGGAATGGGAATGCCTGGATCCTGCTCAGCAGAATTTATATAGAGAAGTGATGTTGGAGAACTACAGCAACCTAGTCTTTGTGGGTGAGCATAATTTTCCTTCAAAATTTAATTATTTATTTATTTTTAAAAAATAATACATTAAAAGAATAAGTTGGAACAAAAATTTTGAAATTACCACTAGGTTGACTGGAGGGTACATTGAAAGCAAAGCTGTTCTCCATAATTTCATTAATGGTCTATTTCTTAATAGAAATAGTAGTTACATAGCATGTTCCACTTGTAATAATTCATTGACATATAGAGATTTGATGCTGGCCATGTATTTGCATTGTTAAATTAGATCAAATTAATTTCACAAAAGGTGGTAGGGAAGAGAATAAGGGAGAGACTAAAAAAAGGGTACTAGAATATATTTGGAGTAATGGATGAATCAATTAATTATTGATCGGTGTTTTTGGATGTGTTTGTAGGTCAAATGGTAAAAATATACACCTTAAATAGGTATAGTAATTAGGGTGATAGTAATTAGCACTCAATTGTGGTAGAGTGCTTGCCTCACATGCACAAGACCCTGGGTTCAATTTCAAGAACAAAAAAAGTTCAGTAACTATATTAATAAACTTGAAAAATATATCTAAGTTATGGTTAAAAAGAAATTACACTATTAAATGATTAATTAAACATAAAACTAACAACTTATTAGCTAATTATTCATATCAATATTTTGAGACAGGAAATTTGTGTAGGTAGAGAATAGAGGTAAAATACTAACAAAAAAGTAATATTTAAACATTTTAATAGTGAATATAGCATAGAAAGTATCAGTAATTCCAAATTTTACATTGAGAGTACAACTAAAATTAAAAGAATGCTGGTAAATTTCAGAAGTAACATTTTTATATTATTTATGTATTATATACTTGTAAAGTGTATGGTATATATAATGATGCCTCATTTTATGTTTATGCATTCTGGAAAATGCATCATAAGGTTGTTCTGTTATTTTGCTAATGATGCAGAATACTCACATAATTCTAAATGGTATAGACTAATATATACCTAGGTTATTATTTAGCCATTAGAGTAAATAAAGTCCCTCATTAATGAAAACATTGTGCCACATATGACTATGGGATTTAACATTATAGCAATCAATAGAGATCTCATAAAGGAGGTGAATAATCAGCCCCATGGAACTGAAGACAGAATACTTAAAAAGATTCTGGTCATTTAAATAATGGTAAAACACAGAAAGTGAACTGCCATAAAGGGAAAAAAAATCACAAACTTTCCAAAGAAAGCTGCACAATAAATGCAGTATCTGAATAACAAAAAATTCCATTGTATCATTTACTGGTATAACTTAATAAAGCATTCAATGGCAAAAAATCATAATTTAATAGAAAAGAAAAATATAAGATATGCAAAGTTTTTACAACAAAGAGTGTTATACAGTGTATCTAGTGGTGGGTGACCATAAAACTAGATACTTGGAAGGAAAAGAAGAAAAAATTGCAAAATCAAGATGAGCTTAAGCAGCTTAGTGAGATGCTTACTCAAAATATACTTTAGATAAGACTGTAAATGTTGTGAAGTAGTATGGTACACTTTTCTTTAATCATCTAAAATAATAAAATAATAATAATAATAAAAGAGAGAATTATGGTTGTTTGTTTTCAAAGTTAAATGATACCTTTATAACAAAACAGAAAAATATTTAAATGAAATTTATATTTATGATATCATATCATTGAAGGGTACAAACTGAAATAACCAATTGGGAAAAACTAATTTTCTCATGTAGGACAAAATGTATGCCTCACATATGAAAAAGGAGGAAAATTAAAATAAAAAGAGCAGGGAATGTTGCACACCAGTTAAGCATGCCTGATTTTAAAACTGGGTACCAAAAAAGTAAATAAAAATAAAAAAGAAAATGTCAAATACAGAGACTCAAAAAAAAAAAAAAAGAAAAACAAAAAAAAAAAGAAGAAGAAGAAGGTAAGTGCTATTCATGTTGGTACATTTCTATACTTCCAGCACCTTGGGATACTCAGAAATAAGAATATTGAGCTCAATCCCAGTCTCAGGAATTTATTGAGGTAAAAAGCAATTAAGTAAAACCATATTTAAAAGATAATAATAAAAAAAATCTAGAATGTTATTTAGAGGCAAAGTGCCTCTGGATTTAATCCCTGGTAGTAATAAAAGGAAGGGAATAGACTTCAATAGCCATCGTTCAATAGGAAACATGTGTTCAATAATTATAAAATAGCTCAACTTGAAAATGACAAATAAAATCATATCTGTGAGACAATATTAAATAATATCAGCAAACACATAGAGCAAATAAATTCTTACAAACAAAAGAGAGAGTAAAATGTGTTATTTCTTTTAAGAAACTAGCTATTGAAAATACATGTTCATTTCCCAGTAGAAGCATATGCTTATAAAAATTACTGCATATCTGAACCACAATAACATAAAAGGATATGGCAGTATTTGTTCAAACAGAAAAAGCAATGTACATTAAGAAAGATATAAAGAGAATAGAGTAAGAAAGACAGAGATTAGGGTGAGAAAAATAATTTTCAGAACCCATTTTTATCATAATATATCTAGTTTGATAAATGTTAGTCATTGCATAATTTTATATAGATGTCACAAACGTAATATTTTGCATGCATGCATGTTTAAAAATATGTAGTTTGAGAAAATAAAAGTATACAAAAAAAATAAAAGACTTATGTACATGATAAAACTCATCATTTCTAAGATGTAAAATTCTCCCTAAATCTACAACATCATCTCATTAAAATGTTAGTAAATTTTACTTTTAGTGGAAGAAGTTACCAGAGCAAATATTGTAAAATTAATTTGGAATGTTATATATTATACAGGATTTTCAGCCCCCAAATTCTGAATTAAAAGAAGAACTTATTTTACAATAATAAAAAAAACAAAGAATCATAATACAAAAGAAAATCCATAAATAAGTGTATATGTACATAACACTTTATGTATATTTAGTAGAAATTGAATATCCAACATAAATCTAAATGAATCAAGAACAACATCACAAGTGAATGGTTGACATGGCAAAACCTTAGGAATTATTGACTGGGGGCAGAATTTACTGGTATAGTTTGTTTATACAATCTGTAAAGTCAAAAGATAGTAGGCATGTCTTAAGTGTGGGCAATGTGTGGAATATAATTGAATAAGAGCTACTGACTTTCTCTCTATCCATGGATATCTTAAATCTAATTGTTATGTTTCATGTTCCTCTTAAGCAAAGTAAAAAAAAAAAGACTTGAGAGATTTATATAAACTGACAACTAGGAAAATTGTTTGCCACTTGATAATTTTAAAAAGCTAGGGTATACTTGGGACTTATTCCAGCTTTAGGCAATGTACTATGTAATTCAAACAGAATTACCAACAGCCATTGTCACCCTGAAAAGGGAAATATTAAGACCATATATATAATACCCTACCTCTAAGTAATTTTCTGTGCTTTGGATCTTAATTTTTTTTGTGTGTTAAAGAAGGATTTTCACATTCATAAGTGCTAAGAACACAGAAAATGGGATAGTTATCTATGTTCATGAAAGTGAATCTATGGGCTCAAAACACTGGGATCAGGAGAGAGAAGTTAAATCACAAATAATGTGGTTTATGCATTTATGGGTGTTCAGCACACAAAGAGCTCCAGTCTCCAGCTTCCTCTTCTAACAATTCCATTACAGCAAATTTTTCCCAGCAAGATTTTGGTTTTTTCCACCAAAGGTTGTTAATCTCTTGACATCTTCTAGTCAATGGAAGAAACTAATTATCTCACATATAGCAAAACACTATGCAAAAAGAAATGTAGAAGGCTTAGGCAGCAGGACCTCAAACAGAAAGCCATTCCAAATGCTCAAGTTCTGGGAATAAAGCTGACTGATCATATGCAAGTCTCCCCTAGATCACAAACTATTGGTTTTCCATTGGTTGTTAAGCATCTCAATGGGCTGCTAAAATCCTAAGCAGGGGTTAGAAAGCACATACAGTTGTTAATTCCCAGAAAAAGTTTCCACACACTCTCTCTGTGGCTACTTAACAGACTGGACTCTACAGTCTTCCATGACAGAATTGATACACAAGTCAAAATGTGGACAGTTGTATACTGAGCACAGGTGTTAGAGTAGCTTTTGTCACCAGGAATGGTTGCACATGCCTGTAATCCTAGCAGTTTGGAAAGTGGAGGGAGGAGGACATTGAATTAAAAGCCCAGCCTCAGAAAAAGTGAGGCACTAAGCAACTCAGTGAGACCTTGTTTCTAGATGAAATGCAAAATAGGGCTTGGGGTGTGGCTAAGTGGTTGAGTGCCCCTGAGTTCAATCATAAGTGCCTACCCCCCCCACCAAAAGAGAGAATAAATTTGTCAACAATATAATAACCAAAAAGGGTAAAGAAATGATGGATATGTGAAAACTAAAATGCTTGCATACTGTTGGTGAAAATGTAAGCTTAGGAATGTCATTTGTGAAAATAATGTAGACCTTGAACCATTTTAAACAGAAATAAAATATAATATGGTTAAATTAATTCTAGGTGTAAATTCAAGAAGTTAAAATGAGTAAGTCAAGGAAATGATTGCATTCCAAGTCTTACATGGTGTTTCAGAGATTCCTAAATTTTTAGGATGGTGGTTCTGACATCACCTTACCACTGAAGCATCTTAATTGAATTCCACCTTGAACTCTGATACTATGCTTTTACTAAAATTGATTCATTAGTTACGAATATCATTTTTTTTCTGCCCTCAATACTCTTATAAATATGGGGATTGGTGATAAGTTTAGAATCATAATTTTCAACATATTTACCATAGACTCATTTGATAACAGAAGACACCTATATTCAAAAAACAAGTAAGAAGACAATTCATCAAGTTCTAAACAGGTAAAAAGTAAACTCTGGGAATCAAATAGTAGTCATTAATTAAATTTGTTTCAAAAATATTTCAGTTGATAATATCTTACTGCATTAGAAAAGAGTCTTATGAAAGCTTGAATGTAAAAGATTAGGTATTATTAAGTTTCTCTGTTACACCCAGATTCCTGAGATAGTTAAGACAATGCCCTACTGGCCATTTAGCTTAGGGCCCTGTGCAGTTCCTCGCAGGGCCGGAACCAATTAGTTTGAATGTGTACCCCACTTAGGAGTGACCAATCACCCCCACTCAACCTGTTCCCGCCAATGAATGTGCCAATCACGTCTCAGAGTTGTTGTTCAATTTTCCAGCGCCTCATGATGATTTGTTCTGATGTATGGAAAGCCCATCGCCCTCTCCAGAAAGTGTACTTAAGCTCTGCTTGACCTCAGCTCTGGGCTCCTCAGGGCTGCTCTCCCTTCTTGAGTGAGCACGGGGCCCCAGCGTGCTGGAATGGATCCCCAATAAATATCCCCTTTTGCCAATTGCATGGAGCCAGTCTCTTGTGTGGTCTCTTTCTCCGACGCTCTGCCGGACCCTAACATTCTATGATTTTTAGTTCCAGAATGTGATGTCAATTAGATATTGCCTTTGCCTGATTGAGAGATTTGCATCTTCATGCAACCTTATTTCTGACAAGGGTGACACTGATGTAGCTCAGTGGTAGACTAGCTAATCTAAATAATCTATTTATTTATATTACTACATTTCAACATGTAGTAATATAAATAAATTGGCCCAACATGTTGACCCCATGCTTTATTTTACAAGAAAGTTCTGGCTTAACTGCACAGGATATGTTACATTTCTTAACAAACTATTATCTACAGAAGAAATACAGTTTCAAAACAATGTTTACAAGACCAACTTAAGTTACCCTGAAGTGAAGACTTTTGTGACCCTGTTATAGACCAGATTCTGGAACTCAGAGAAATAAAAATAATTCTTACTAACCATGAAATCTGCGAGAGTTTATGCTTAAGAATTCAATTAGAAATGGTGAACAAGAGCCTAATTAACCTAAAGTTGTCATGGCAGAGGATACTTGAGAGTTTGATGTTAGCCTGCTGTCAGTCCAAAGTCAAGAAGTGTACCTGGGCAGAACACTTTGGGATCTTTTTTTAGATCTTCAAAAAAAAAATGGATTTCAAGAGAGTCATGCTATTTTCTTTTCAGAGAGAACACACTTTCTTCTGTCAGAGTGTCACCCTGTTCCTCCTTCACATCACTTCTAATAAACTCATTGTCTCCCTGAGATGTATTTTAGTATCTCTGACAATACAAACAATAGTGTTATTTCTTAAGAAATTCACAGAGAAAAGATTGCAAATCAAGGTTCCTGAGAAAAGCTTAGCAATTTAGACTTAGCCCCTCATTCTAAAGCCACAACTTGTTCAACATACATTCTCCTCACTAACAGAGCCTTTTTTTGCCCTACACAGGAATTATGATGGAAATCGGAAACACATAGTTAATACTAATAGCAAATGAGTTGTAGTCCCCACCTAGCCTGAGTCAGTGACACCTGGTGCAGCAGATCTCTCCTATCATTTGTAGACAAACAATTTAGCAGGGTGGGAATGTTCCTAGAAGTGCTCTGTGGGTCTTTCCAAGGACAAAGGTTATACATAATTTCAGTGAGGTTCTTAGTGCCTTGCCATTGCTGAGGCTGGCTTTGAACTCACTATCCTTCTGCCTCAGCCTCTCAAGTTGCTAGGATTACAGGCATGCCACCCTGCATGTGGTAGATCCCAAGGTTTTGATCAACAAAAACAGAGCAGCAATAAACCTGTCTTTGTGTTCTTATTTGATTCTGATCTGTATGGAACTTACTGTCACTCAAACAGTAGGCCTACTGAATTAGACAGGCACTCAGTGTAGATAGGTGAATTGAGTCAGGTTGAATATAGGAAGCCAATTTTGAGTGAATCTGGGAAGTTAGAGACTGTCCCCTGAGTTATATTATCAGGAACCTGCCCTTGCTCCAACCAGTTGCCAAGGTAACCTGTCCCAGGTTTTCCCCTCCCTACAGGGAGCTATAAGATTGTAAACATGTCCTTGTCTACTCCACCTTGCCCTTCCCCTTTAGCCCACCTATTTCCCAACTTTATGCCATCCCACCAGGCCTTTCTGAGCCTAGGCTGTCCTCAGGAAGAAGAAAGATAAGGGAGAAGAGGTAGGAGGACAAAGGAAGCCTAGAACATATAAAAAGGGCAGAACACCTTGCTTCTTAGGATACCCAGATACCAGCTATGGCCCCCTTCTCTCTTGTGGGAGAAGTCTGTGTTACCCTCTTCTAAATAAACCCTGCTTCATATGCTTCCATCAGCATGCTTCTCTAATGTTCAAACTTCAACATGTGGAAAAGTAAGACTTGTCACCAGTAACCAGTGGTATCTCTACCAGGCTCAATTTGGAGGATGTTCCTGAAGCCCTTTCCAATCTGTCTCTTGGGTGAGAACTGTCCAAACAAGAAACAGTCAGTGATGAGGGGGCAGACTTCCCCAGTCTTCTGTTCCTTTTGTTTTTGGAGCCATTCACTGAATCCATTTCTTTGCTTCCAGGTTTCTGTGCTACACTGAAGCTGAAAAAAAATATGTATATGGGGACCCCTAAGCATACTGAAAGCCAGAAAATGGTAAGGGTGTGTTCTTATTTTGAGACTGAGTAGGGAGGCTATTTGAAGCCAGTGGGATTGGCAATGGTGGCTGGAAACTCCTCATAATTGTCTCCAGAGTCAGTCTCTTGGGTGGTCTCTCCCTCTGACGTTTCGCCAGACCCTTACAACCCAAGAGACTGACTCCATGCAATTGGCAAAAGGGGATATTTATTAGGGATCCATTCCAGCACGCTGGGACTCTGTGCTCACTCAGGGAGGGAGAGCAGCCCAGAGCCCTGAGCAGAGGTCAAGCAGAGCTTAAGCACACTTTCTGGAGAGGGTGGTGGGCTTTGCATAAATCAGAACAAATCATCATGAGGCGCGGGAAAATTAAACAACAACTCTGAGACATGATTGGCACATTCATTGGCTGGAACAGGTTGGGCGGGGGTGATTGGTCATTCCTAAGCAGGGTACACATTCAAACTGATTGGTTCGGGCCCTGTGACAAACTTCACAGGGCCCTAGGCTAAATGGCCAGTAGGGCGTTGTCTTAACTATCTCAGGAATCTGGGTGTAACAGAGGAATTTAATAATACCTAATTTTAATTCAAGCTTTCCAGCTTAGAAACTTTACCCTTTCACTTGTTCCTCCTAAGTTTTTATTTTTGTTGTTTATATGTTTGTTTACTTTAGACCATGAATTATTCCCATTGGTGTTTATCTACTGACCCACATTTTCAACCTTTTTCTATATATTTATGTAGAGACAAAGTCTCACTGAGTTTCTTAGAACCTCACTAAGTTTTTCAAACTGCTTTTGAACTCAACATCCTCATTCCTCCTGAGCTTTCTAAATGTAGACTAAGAAGTATCTCAAATCCAGAATGTTTATCTGATAGTTTAGCTATTTATAGGTCTGAGATTAAATCCCAAATTTCTAGCTCTCTTCACATTCTCAAAGTCAGGGTTCTTGCACAACTTGATTGAGAAAAAATAAAATAGATAGTAAAATTAAAAGGCAGCTTTATCATGGACATCTTATTTAACCATATCTGAATGTTAATGGATAGATATGTTAATGAGCACCATTAAGGCCTATTCAAATTAAGAAAAAAAAACAAACAAAAAAAAACACTTGAGTCTCACTTATGGGAATACCTTCAATCAAATTCTTTTTCCTTGGTGTGAACCCAGTTGGAAGTCACTGGAAGGAGGATGGGATATATTAAGGACAAACTTGAGCCTAGTTGGTAATAAAAATATCTTTTTCAATACTCATTTTAAATAGATATTAACCAAAGCTTTGCCAAAAAACATATTTAAACTTCGAAACTGACACACACAAAAAATGGGTTCTTCTGCTAATATGCCCTTTCCCACATTTTGGGAGTTGTATTTTTTCTTGCTAAAATAAATCCTATTTCTTTTACTACTACCTTTCCTTAGTGTCCATAGATTTTATTCTGCAAAACTTGTGAGACAAGATCCCAGAGAAAATTGGTTAAATGGGAAATTTAGTTTCATCTCAAAACTTCTGTTTCAACATAATTGTTTTCCCATATTTTGTTTTAAAGGCATGCTTTATTTTTATTTTTTTTTTCTCCAAGAACTGGATGACAGTTTTAAAAGATTTTGCTTTATCCTTGTGAGACTTTCACATAAGAAAAAAGCAGGAAAAATTAGATGACATTAAAAATAATGACTTTTTTCTAAATAAAATAATATAGTCAATGTGTCCCAGTTGCCAGGGGCAAAATTGCGACATATGCAGTCAAAGAGAGAAATAAAAAATGTCCAAATGCTTCTGCCCTTTTTAATGCTTTATTCACTCAAATTGCTCAATGCATTTATACTCTATAGGTTCTTACTCAAGAAAATAACAATCCTTAATGCTAGGCATTTTAATAGTGATAATCCATTCACAGCAAAAGAAAAAGAAAGGAGGTTGATTAATTTACTGCTAAGAAGTGTAGATTAATTTTAGACACTGCAAAAGTAACTTAATCATGACAGGCTAGTTACAGACATTCCCTCTGTGTACTAAGTTTAAATGTCAGAACAAAATTCTTAATCCTTAGGCTTTTAGTTCAACAGATGCACATTCACTCAGATCATGGTGACCAGGTCTAGAACCAATGCAGGTTTCTCCTGGCTTGGAGTGGACAACAGGTTGAGGAGAGAACCTATGGAGGAGTTGTGGCTTTCACCAAAGTTCAGATGAAGTGGTCGAGTTTGAAAGATGAGAAAATCATGCAGAGGATCAGAAAAAAAAATGACAAGTGATGGGATGTCAGCTCCTCATCAGGCTCTTCAGCTTGAGTGTATGCTGGTTTCTGCTGGCTAAATCCCTGCTCATTAGCTCTATTATTTATACTAAATTTGGGGGCTTTTAACCTCTCTTTCAATTCTTCTTAGCTATCATGGGATTTCTCCATGACATCATTTACCCTGGGGTCAGAAACTTCCGGTCTTGTGGTCTCCACTCTGATTTTCTTGTCTGTCTCTCTTATCAGGCCAAGTATAGCCTGCCAGATATTTCACTCTGTTTATAAAGTTAAGGGGAAGTAACTTTTTTTTAGGCCATACTGGAGGACTCTGTGGGTGTGCCTGGTGGCACTGCATATTTCAAACTGGAGTTTTTAAAATGGAGTTGTTTAAGCCCAGGGCTAAGGCCATCCTCACAGTTCCAATTAAAGACTTTTTCAAAATGTAATGGGACCTTAATTGAGGTTTTTCCCTCCATATATGTAAGACCACTTTATAAAAATGCCCTGTAGAAGCATTCCAAGCATTTCCAGGAAACATCTGTGTCCTAGTGTGGAGGAAAATAAAGATGGGACTGAACTTGATTTAAAATCTAAGGAAGTTTAATCACAAAGGCTAGAGTACATAGTGAATCTGAACTTCAAAAAACATGTGAGAAACCTGGTACATTTTTTTAAAAAATAGTTATCAATGGACTTTTATTTTACTTATTGATATGTGGATCTGAGGATCCAACCCCGTGCCTCACCCATGCTAGGCAAGCATTCTGTTACTGAGCTGAAACTCCAGCTCTAATCTGATACATTTTTATTAACCTGTTTTACATAGACATTAACCAGTAGCCTTAATACTTTTTCAATATCTGTTTGGATTGAATTAATAACCCAGAAATCAGTGAAGCAAAGAATCTAATTTTATCTCCAACCGTGGTTTCAGATATCATAGTGTCCGAGTTAAGATTCCCCTTTGAAGAACTTAACTGTGTTGTGTTCTCATTCCAACCTCCCATATTTGCCCAGTCCTTAGTTTTAGAACAGTCTGACTTAAGGTGTCCACAGATATCAATGTCTCTTAGCCTATTTAGAAAATATCATTATCTGAGTCTTGTCTTCTAAAGATCAGTTTGAACTATAAGTGTGTAGCATCTAAGGGGAGTAGTTCAATGCTGTGAAGCTGGAAGAAATCTTTTGATACTCTTTTCCTAAAAGGATGTTTTTTTTGGGAGGTGCATACCAGGAATTAAACTCAGAGGCACTCCACGACTTAGGCTCATCCCCAGCCCTATTTTACATTTTCTTTGGAAAGAGTTGCTTATTGCTTTACCATTGCTGAGGCTACTTTGAACTCTCCATCTTCTGCCTCAAACTCCCAAGCCCCTGGGATTAGAGGCATTTCCCACCATGCCTGACTGGCATTTCATTTTTTTTATTAGATATTTTGACTAGAGCTACAAGAAAAATGGAATTGCAGTTATTTCTTTGAGAAAAGATTTCCAATTCATTTAGATGTATGCCCAGAAATATTATTACTGGATTGTATGGCACTTTTTAGCCAGATTTATTATTATTTTTAGTTATTGAGTCACTATAGATTAACACATGGGCACTTTTTCCACTGTGCTATACACCAACCTGTACCCCTTTTTTGAGACAGCATCTCACTCAATTGGTTACAACCTTGCCAAATTGCTGAGACTGGTCTTGAACTTGAGATTCTCCCTTCTTATACTCCTGAGCCACTGGAGCATAGGCATGTGCAGCTTTGCTTTTCTACCCCAAATTATTATTAGTGGATCATATGTAATTTTTATCTTGAGCTTTGGAAGAATCTTAACACTTTTTCCAAAAAATATATTTATTAATTTTTAAATTTTCATTAATATTTTTACATGTATATGTACACTGGCATAATTGTATTCTTTCAGAAATTTCACCTTACTTGGTTGCAGGCATGTGCCAGCCACCACACCTAGCATAAATTCCTTGTTATAGTAACTTTTGACAGATATTATATGTGTTATTGAATCTAGGGGTGGTATACCCTTAAGCCGCAGCCATATACCCAGGCCATTCAATATTTTATTTTGAGAAAGAAACTTCCTCATGGTGTTGATGAGCCTTTCTTTGAACTTTTGGTTCTTCAGCCTCTACCTCCCAAGTCATTGAGATTATTTGTGTAATACCATCCACAGCTCTATTTTATTTTTATATTGAAGTATATAATACTCCTGACAATGAGTTTCTTCTGGTATTAAGAAAGCATATAATATAGTTTTCCCCCAAAATAATTTTTTATCCCAATGATTTTTTTTGAAAGAATGTCATCTTTCTATTTCTGCAAAGCACTGCAAACTTTCTCTAAATTTCAAGTTTCTTGTTGTTTGTTTTGTTTTGTTTCATTTTCTTTTTCTTAATAAAGGTTCTATGTTACTTACACACATCTATTTATTCATATTATTATAAGGTATCTGATTATTTCTATAAGTTCATATTGTACAACAATGTGTGATAAAATCCATTTGTTTTTCAGTGATGTACTTCAAGTAAATATAATATGTAGCCTAAGATAAATTTTTTAAAAAGTTAAAAAAGTTTAGATTTCAGTGTATACCTATTATTAAATGAGGCATATTTGATACAGGTACATATATATTACTATTATATACAATTAATATTTTATTGCTACATCTCAAATTAATCATATCTCTTTCAATTTAATTTGTATTCTGGAAGCACCCATACATGACACTCTATGCAGATGTACATATTTTGTGGTGTAAAAATTTTGCTTTTGCTTAGTATGTTCTGCCCTTTACTCTCCTTTTTATGAAATTGTTATTTCAAAATTATTCATTTTTCTGAATTTTAGACCTTTTATTTTAACTAGTGAAGTCTGTAGATTTTCCTTTTATCCTCAGCTTTAGGTGCATCCCACTATATAAATTTTAATGTTGTGTAATTGACCTCTAATTTTCTGTAAAATTTACCCCCAATTCTGAGCACTCTGGACTATTGATGTCTGAATGAAGAAAATCTCAAAATTATTCATGCAAAAAGCAGGAAATTGATGGATCAGAATGTAAGACTGGTGGATGCTAAGTATGTAGGTGACATTTTTTTTAAAGTATTGGTGGAGGGGCTGGACTCAGCCCCAGATTTCTGACCTAGCACATAAGAGGCCCTGTGTTTGATCATCAGCACCACATAAAAATAATCAAAATAAAGATATTGTGTCCAACTACAACTGAAAATAAACATATTAAAAATTGTGGAATATATGTGAGTAGGGAGAAAAAGATCAATGAAGAAAAAACTTGAGAAGGGTTCAGATGCAACAAGTCTACAATGGCATCATGAGGTTAGAGGGGTAGTGTTCTTGGAAGCAGAAATAAAATTTGGGAAGAGAGAAAAAGGTAACTGTTGCACTATTCCCAAGTGAGAGAGCCAGTTGAGTGGGTTCTCTTTTTAACTTTTCCCATCTAGAAGTGGAATTGACAGTGCATAAGGTATGCCTCAGTAAGTAGTAGAATACCATATCAAAAGTACCTTTACACTTTTTCAAGGCTACAAGCTCTCTTTTAAAATTGCAGTCACTTTACCTCTTTGTACTTTTTAGTTATTCATTCATTCATTCAATTATTTATTTGTTTATTTACTCACTTTTTCTTGTCATTGTTTTTACATTACTAGTGATTATATAATGGCATGAATATCTCAAATGTTAACTTCTCTAATATTGGTTTATGTGTTTATGTATATACTTATTATTTGAACAATTTCCCCATTGCCAAGCCTGATTTATAATAGATCTTAATCTTGTTTTATAAATACTTGATAAAAACACTATTTTAAACAGCTTAAGGATCTATCTCCTGAGAATAATTCCAATCACAAACTAAAGTGGGCATCTGGGTCAATTAAAAGATGTGTCAAATCTTTTCTTTGTTCCTATTTACACCTTAAAACAGGACTCCTCTCTCACTTGTATATGTTTGAAAACATACTAATTTCTGAATGCAGCATTTAATAAATATAGATGAGTTTTCATCAACAAACCCACTATTGATTTCAAATTATTTAAATCCTTGACCCTGAAAGTTTCACTGATTACCCCCCCTTTCTCTTTCATATTACAGATTGAACCCAGGAATGCTTTTCTTCTATGAAACATCCTCAGTCCTTTATAAAATATTTTATATAGAAAAAAGGTTTTGTGAAGTTTCTTAGAGCATCACTAAGTTGCTGAGGATGGCTGGCTTTGAACTAGTGATCTTTCACCCACAAACTCAGAAGACTCCAGAATTATAGGCATGCACCACTGCACACAGCTTTTGATACTCTCTTTAAAATAATCAATCACAACTCTAATAATTGAAATTGCATTTACATCACTCTTTTCTATTGCAGTAATATATTACCATCTAAAATATTTTTGAAACAAATTTATTAGATGACTACTATTTTATTCCCAGAGTTTATTCTGTTACCTCTTTAAGATTGATAAATGGTCTTCTTTCTCTTCTTTCTTCTTCTTAGATATGTGTGGTCTCTTGTTATCAAATGGGTCTATGATAATTGTGTTGAAAATTATGATTCTAAACCTATCATGAATCCCGACATTTCCAAGAGTATTGAGAGCAGAAAAGAACAATATTCATAACTAATGAATCACTTTCAGTGGAAGCATAGTACCAGTGTCCAACATGAAATGCAATCAAGGTGCTTCAGTGGTAAGGTGGAGTCAGAACAACACCCTAGGGATTTGGGGACCTCTAAAGCACCATGTCCATATCAGAATCTTTAATTTACCTTTTAAATACAGTTATTGATGCTTGAATAAAAAATAAAACACTATGTATAAGAAAGGTGAATGACAATTAAATACTCTGGAGGCACCAAGGTTGATCTTTAATTCTAGTGGATAATTAGTAAAATAAGAAAGACCTTGCAATAGCCCCATCTTTCCCAACTACATGGAATAGAACATTTAGATGTACTGAACTGAAGTGACAAAAATGCATTTCATGGAGGTGGTACCAAAGAAATTTTAATGGCAGAATCCTGGAAATGTTAGATAAAAATATACAGATACATATACAGTTATACAGAGAAAAAGATAAATGATAAGCTCATAAATGCATCGGTAAATTCAGTGTACATGAGTTGTATGTACAAGGTAATGATAACAGCATGAGTTGTATGTAGAAGGTAATGATAACACCTAAAAGATGAAGAAAGTAGTAATTGAGGTGATACAGAACTCTATAATTGTGGAAAATAATAATAAAAATTTAATAAAAATAGATACTGTTATATCCCTTTGGGTATGCCTCTTTTCTCTGCTGTTCATCTGAATTTGATATTCTCAAATAAGCTTAGGTGGGTAAAGTGCTTTCTGAATTTTTGTTTTCTTTTGTTTTCAGGATTTTGTCAGCTAAGTCTTGTAATGCCAAGTCCTGAACTCAATTTTGTTGCTTTTTTACAACTTATTCTCATCTGCAGAGGCACAAACCCACTTCACTCATTTTGTTCAACGAACTGACATTTTTATATCTTTGCAAACAATGTTTAGAATAATCAGTCTATAGGAGGGTCTTCCATATCATATAATATGGTTCTCAGACCCTGTGGGAATTGAGGGTAGTTCTCTGCTGTTTTACTATCATCTTCCCTGTGAGAAGCCTTATCTATCTTTTGTATTCCACCAACTCAGAAGAGAAGTATTTGTGTTCACAAGCTAAAAAACACTAGAAGCTATAAGATTTGAGAAAATGCAAGTAATAATTTTCTCTTAGACTTTTATAGGAAGTATGGGTATTTCATCAATTTGATAAAAATTTATATACTCATAGTCATTCACACTGTGAACGTCTTGTATTTAAATAATCCATAATTGTAAGAAATAATTTCTGGTTATTTTATTCCAATAAGTGACTTAATTTTTTAGCCATATTAAAAATCAGAAATTACTGAAAATTAAATCTATGTATTCAAATTTCCATCATGATAATGTGATCAGAATTAAGTAGGAATTAAGAGAACATTGAACAAAGTTGCTATAAAACATGATTGAAACTTTCCTGCATTTTTTGAGTGTAAGAAACAGGTTGATAAAGCAACATTAAATTTCTTAATAGTATGTAAGTTTATTTGTGATTCATTTTTCAGTACTAGTTTTCAGGGCTGAGGATATAGCTCAGTTGGTAGAGTGCTTGCCTTGCATGCATAAGGCCCTGGGTTCTATCCCTAGCATGCACACACACACACACACACACACACACACACACACACACACACACACGAGAGAGAGAGAGAGAGAGAGAGAGAGAGAGAGAGAGAGAGAGAGAGAGAGAGAGAGAGAGAGAGAGAAAGACCTGTTTCTTTGTGATGTAACTTATTGGTGTTCTTTGCTAAACCATTCTCTTTATGTTAGATACTTAGATGTTCTCTTTGCTTTTAGTTACTTCTGATACCTTCTGCCTTAACTATTATATTCTTATGAACCTAATCGGGATACATTTTATTATTTGGAACTAAAAAAACTGATTTTCACAAAAGGAGGTTTTCTACTGTTTTATATATATAAAACAGTAGAATATATATATATATATATATATATAATATATATATATATTCTGATCATTCTAGTTTTGTATTTTGGATTTTGACTGTTATATTTTCAGCTTTTTACCCTACCCAATTTAAACTTGGTCAATTTGTTGGCTAGTTTCCTATCATTTGTTTTATCAAGTGAATGTAGTTTAATCAATTTTATGGTCCCATTCTATACTTTTCTACATCATTGATATTGGTTTCTTCAAAGTTTTCCAACAATGTCTCTGATTGGTGGTGGGAATAACTAGAAATTAAACTCAGGGCTACTGGAGTACTGAGCCTCATACACAGACCTTTTTTGTATTTGATTCAGTGTCAGGGCCTCACAGATTTGCTTAGTGCCTTGTTGCTGAGGATAGCTTTGAAGTTGAAATCTTCCAACCTCAGTCTCCAGAGCTAGTGGGATTCTAGGCTTAAGCCACCTTACCCAGCTAGATCTTGCATGTTTTAATTTGATGTCATTTTAAACTAGCAAATACAACTATGTTGTACTTACAGAAATATATTTTCATTCATTATGCAACTATTATTGTGGTAGCAATTTTTTTTTGGGGGGGTAATGTTTCTCTATAATTTTTCTGTTGTACTTTTTAAATTAAATATGTATTATGTTAATGTTATGTTATTGAAAGTGTTTTACAACATTTAATATTTTTGTACCTATGTAGTAACTAAAAGTGAATAAACTCATATTTCTTCAATCTTATATTACCCCAATGTAGCTAGTTTCAGACACACTTTTTACTGTTTGTACTCAAATTTTCATTTCATGATGAGTAGGCCAATGACAAATTATAGTTTCATTCAAAAATAAATATTTAATTGTATTTATTCAGGTTATCATCATATCTGATAAGCCTATAAAGAAAATAGTAGTGTGAATACTTCATAGGTGATTGTGAGTTGTTTTAGTAATTAATATGTTACCACAATGTGTCCATTAGAAACAGCTCATAATTTACTCAGTGTACATTCATTGTTCATTGAACAACCAGAAGAATTTCATCAGAGGATCAGTTCCATCCTGTATCTCCAGCTTAAGGGGCTCTGGTAAATGCTTGTTTTCATAAACCACTCTCAGTTTAGAAATAAGCGATAATCTGATACCCACCCACAAATTCTGTTTGGCCTATTCAAACCACTAGTACATGTAGCCAATTAGAAGCTATCCCTGCTCAAGGGACACTCAAGAAACTGAAATCTATAACCTGGCTCTACCTGATCTACTCACTCAAGAAATGTATCTCAGTTGATATGGTTTTTAATATTCATTGCAGAACTAGTAAAGAAAAATAATTTGCCTGAAACTAGATACAAATTATTGGTTATAAGTGTATGCCCACATACTATATATATATCAGTAAAATAAACAACAACAAAAAACACTTTCAGAGTTAGTTTATCCACTGAGAAACATCTCCAGCCCTATTTTATATTTTATTTAGAGACAGAGTTGCTTAATACCATGTTATTGCTGAGGCTGGCCTTGAACTCAGGATACTCCTTCCTCAACCTCTAGAGCCACTCAGATTACAGGCATGTGCTACTGCACCTGGCCCCAAATTTGTTTTCTTTTAAACAAGAAATATCTGTGGGTAGTTCTGACTGAGGCACAGGTGACTTCAGAAATCAGTGTCATTTCATCTCTCGCTTCTCATTTTATTTTCTGGCCTCCCCTGTAGCCATAGTTGGCAATAAGCTTTCTATGCTCACTTTCTAGTTATTTGTGGCCCTCTGAAAGTGTATGTCCAGATCAGCTAAAACCAACTTTGCAGGTTAAGAGCCTCTTGTTCAAAAGAGTTTATGCTATGACTTCCTGGTCTGGGTAACCTTTCTGACTCACCCCACATGGAGTGAAAAGCAGAAGGGGACTCCCAGGAAAAAACACAAGTAACTTCTGGAAGAAGAGAAAACAGACACTGGAGACAAATAGACTCCCTTCTGGTCTCCAAGGAAGCCATTGTCTATACTGTGGATCTGAGAATCTATGTTAGTTCATGACACTTTTCAAGCACTTATGGCTCAGGACATCCCCACTTTATAGATGAGGAGACTAGAGCTAACAGGGAGTTTAAACTTCCAGTCCAAAGCCACTGGCCTTGAACGTGATAGATCTGAATATGAAGACAAATTCAGACTGTTTCGAATCAGTCTTGACCTCCCAGCTCAAGACTAGTCTCCATCAAGTACAAGAAGATTATCATTTACATACAGGAGGAAGAGGGAAGGGAGAAAAGATAAAGATTCCCTGATAGAACTTCACATAGACCCTGTACTGGTAAGTTGGTTCCTGAGATTTCGAGGTTTCCTGCCTACTAATGACTTCTAGTGTTTGATAAACATATATATTTCCACATCACCTTTCCAATTTTGGCATTCATATTGATTTTTTGTTCACTTATTTTTCTTAATTCAACTTGCTTGGTATACTTAAAGAAATGTCCTCAAAATCTTAAGTGTTTGTGGCAATTTAAAATCAAAATGAGTAATGCTTGCCTCAAATAAATATTAGCTTTAAAATTCCATAAAAGAATTAAATGAAAGGCTAGCTATCTGTTCACCATTTAATATGATTCCACAACTTAGGTAGGGTCTCCAGAATCATTTTGAATAATTAGATCTACCAGGTCACAGAAGAACACAAATGACCACTATGCTCCTCCTCCACAAGCAGTTTTCCATTCCTGTAATTTCCTCTGCACTCTAAGAGCAAGGCTAAGGAAGTGCAGGTCCTCTAAACCAGGATCCTACAACAAATGTGGCCAAGTCTCCACACCTTTCCTCAGGCACTAGATCTTGGCCACTGCACCCTCTAGTTTCTGAACACATACTTTTATAGGTGTATAAATTTATTCAGTGGCCTTGATTTCTTCCAGCACTATTTTTTCCTCAATATTTTATAATGTTATAACTCCCATTTTATCTTTAGTGTGATTATTTCTTTATGTGCCCTGGAAAAAAGTCACCAGGTTTACAAGGTGTATCCAGGAAGCCAGGCAGTGTTAGGCCATGCACATCTTTTCCCACTTTTCTTCTGCCTATCTGCTGCACAAATGTATGTCTTAGATCAATTTTCAGGGGAAGACACAGAGGCCACCAACCCCAGAATGAAGAAGGGCCTTTGAGAGTAAGAACAAATACCAATCACTTTGAAGAGAAAAAAGTCAGTCCTCAGGGACCTGGTTTAGACCTTGCACAAACAGCTGGGACAGAGCTGTACTTGATCAATATTCCCTCATTCCTTGCACAAGTTTTTCTTTTATTCAACTGAGATTATTTCTATCCCAAATGACATTGATCTCCTTTCTCTAAGGACAGAGTGTGCAAACTTCTCATTCTAAAATTGTCTAGTCTCTCTGGAACAGCCATGTAGTCATTATTACTTTCTCTCACCTAGGAGATGAATCACATGACCTCCTAGAAGCAAATGATTCTATAGAAATAGAAATACAAAAAACTTGGAAAAAGGGGCTGGGGATGTGGCTCAAGCGGTAGCGCGCTCGCCTGGCATGCGTGCAGCCCGGGTTCGATCCTCAGCACCACGTACTGTGTCCACCAAAAACTAAAAAATAAATATTAAAAAAAATTCTCTCTCTCTCTCTCTCTCTCTCTTAAAAAAAAAAGAAAATAGTAGATTAATTAAAAAAAAAACAAAACTTGGAAAAAAAGGATCTAGAGAACCCACCACACCTTGCCTCATCCTGAAGACTCCAAGACATTTCATCCTGTGGATGGAGAAGGCTTCATGTGATTGCATAAACCAGAAGTCTGCTCATAAAGTACATTTCCTCTGTCTCAGAAAGTAATATGAAGTCATTGTGGCTTGAACTCTTTTCTCTCACAGTTGGCCACTCAGCTCCCTTCTGCTCAGCCCTTTATCACAACTGGGTTTGAGTCTGGCTCCTCTCTCAGTGCTGGTAAGGGTCATCCTTAGAAGGTCAATGCATCCCACCTGCTCAAAAAAATTTTTTTAAAGAGAGAGTAAGAGAGGGGAGAGAGAGAGAGAGAGAGAGAGAGAGAGAGAGAGAGAGAGAGAGAGAGAGAGAGAATTTTTAATATTTATTTTTTAGTTCTCGGCGGACACAACATCTTTGTTGGTATGTGGTGCTGAGGATCGAACCCGGGCCGCACGCATGCCAGGCGAGCGCGCTACCGCTTGAGCCAAATCCCCAGCCCTCAAAATTTGTACAACTACACCAGAACGATAGCTGAGTATTGGTGAGAGACACAAAGAGTCTAAGGAGCTGAGGTCCAAACAATTTAAGGACAAATATTCTCCCAAAAGCCTCGACTTCCAAGAAAGTGTGGTCTTGTTGAAAAGGGATGGGAGAGAACAGAAATCATTCCTCAATGAAGACCACTTCCTCTACACTCACTTATTATTTTATTATTTGGTGTAAGATGTTTATTATAATTATTTTCAGAATGGATAAAAACCAATCACCCAAGATAGCAATATGTCTGGGTATCTATGGTGCAACTATTCTACAAGCTCTTATGCAGACCTAAGAATGATGGTTTAAAAGTATGAATCTTTTAATTCAGATAATGTTTATATGTAAAAAAAATTGTTAATCACATGTCTGATGAGATCACTACTGTGCTAGTTGATGCTGCATTTCTTCAGCAAAATGTTTCAGCCCATATACAACTATAGTGGTCCTAGTGAACTTCTGGGCTAGTGCATACAAATATGGAAATACATGACTGAAGTATAATCCCTGTTTCCACTCAGTGCCTCAGAGTGGCTAGGGTTACTCAACTGTGGCCTGCATGCCCTATAGAGCTGTCCCTAAGAATTTATGCTAGGAAGCTCATCCAGATACCAAACCTGTCCTGCTTCATAGGAGGTGCCACACCAAGAATAATGACACTGCATTTTGCAGAGTGCATGTGGTCTTGAGGAATTTTTTTAAAAAAATTTAAGGCTTGGAATGGACATTCCTATGAGAATGAATGTGTCAGTGTTGTTTGAGGGTTGAGCCCTGACCCTAACCTCAGGGGGTTTACAATTCAGGATGATTATTCACAGGTCTTGCTCCTTCTCCAGTATTGTAAGAGAACTCAAGGTCACTAGTACCTGTCAAGTGCCACAACCACAGTTCTCTGTGTCTGTTTCTCTGTCTCTCTTCTTGCTGCCCACCTTTTTCATCAGGATCCCACAGGGAGTTTCTTCATCAGCACTGTGTAAAGCTATATTTGGCATGCCACTTGTTAACACTGGGATGAAACTAGAGATTCCTTGTTGGGGCTGCTACCTCTACTGGTCAGAAAATACAAAGAGAGTGTGGGTTATGTCTGCCATTACCAAGAGTATGTGGCAGCATTAATCTCAGCTCTTGGACCAATGTGCCCAAAAGGGGTGGCTGCATTAATTTACCCTTGAAAATTCAAGGGGATACTTACCTCAAGTTGTGATTTCCAGAGATACATGGCACACCATAGCTGGGAGCATCTTGGGCACATTGTTACCATTCACAGCTTGGCTTAGCTAGGGAACTGGTCTTTGGAGAAATGGCCCTTTCCTCTCCTAATCATCTGAGGACCAGGCCTGGTTTGGATTCACTTACACTTAATTGAGGAGGGTGTATTTTTTGGCCCCAATATGTTTTATTTCTTTCTTGCTCCCTACTTTTTTCCCTCTTCTCACCCTATATACATTTTTTCCATAATCATTGTCATCACAACAGTGTAAAAGTCATCCATGGACTCATGGTCGTGTGTCTTAAGCTTCAGAGTCAATCCTTCAAGTGAAATCTTGTCCACACTTCATAAATAAAGCAAAACTGGTTCCCAAAATGCCATAGATGCTGCTACCAAGAAGCAAACACCAAAAACACTGAGAAGGCAGCACCTCTAGCAATTAGAGAAATGCAAATTAAAACTACACTGAGCTACCATCTCATTCCAATTATAATGCCAATTATCAGAAATATAAGTAAAAGCAAATTTGGTGAGGATGTGGAAAAAAAGAAAACACTCAAACATTGTGGTGAGACTGCAAATTTGTGTAACCTGTCTGGAATGTATTATGGAGATTAAAAAAAAAACCTAGTATTTAACCCCCTCCTTTTGAACCAATTATCACATTCTTTAGTATATATATATGGCTTGATATCAGCATAATACAGTGACAAAATCACATCAATGTTTATAGCAAAACAATTCACAAGAGTTGAGCTATGGGACAAAGCTAGATGCTCATCAACTGATAAATGGATAAATTGTTGTATATATATAAATAATAAAATATTACTTATCCATAAAGACGAATGACTCTATGACATATCCCAGTAATTAAATGGATATGGAGACTCTTATTGTAAGCGAAACAAGAAAATAATAATAATAAAAAAAAATAGGTGCAATGTTTTTGCTGATATGTGGAGGCTAAACCACAATAAATGAGAGAGGAAAAGTAGAGAAGTTCAGTAGATTATCCAAAGAAGCCTTCAAGAAAGGTAGAATAGATAGGAATAGGAAAGACATTAGAATGAATAATTAGAACAATTATGAATTATTGTTTTAACTGGACAAAATATCATTATTTACTTTTCTGGTGCTGAGGCTTGAACCAGATCTTTACATGTGAGGCAAGCACTTTACCAACGTACTATATCCCAAGCTCGAAATAATTATGAATTATAAATAAGAGTTTCTATGCTTGTATAATTTCATCAAAATGGATTCTATGCCATGTAAACTTAAGAAGAACAACTAAAATAAATTAAAAAATGGTGAATAGGAACATGAAACAAATTGATAGAATAAAAGTCTGATAATTAAGTGTCTTTAGGTTCATTTCAGAATTTTCTCTATGTGGAGTCTCCCAAAGGTATACAGGCCTGAAAGAAAGGTAGAAGTTCAGGATGCTGCAAAGAGAAGAAGAAGGGACTGCACCCCTGCTGCATTGATATACAGGTGAAGGGATACAAATGAGTAGATAATCTCAAGGCCCCTCATGTTTAACTAGGGCAGAGAGGAGCAAGGTGCTTGATTATATATGAATTTAATGGCACATACATGGATATGTAAATAGAATTATAAAAATCTGGAATTAGTTTTCCTGGATTTACAATGAAAGCCATTATTTTCCTTGAAGAAAAAGATTCTTGACCCTCTTTGAACAATAAGTCTTGTCTGTATTATATGACTTTTTGCACCCCTGATATTTGTGGAACAAAATACAGAGCTCTCTTTTGAAACGTATCAAAACAAGCAGGCAGAGGTGAGAAGTTAGTAATGCTGTTTTTTTTTTCTTTGTAAAGTACAGAGTGTCCAGCTGCAATTATGGATGCACCCCTTGGCAGGGCCTTTTTGATTGTTGTAGAAAGGCAGGTGAGAACCCAGGTCCCAGGATCTAGGTGAGTGGCAGGAGCCAGAAAGATTGTCCAGGTTTGCCTTGTTCTGTGGAAACCTGCCATCATGTGGCCACCATAGGTATTTCTTTCCAAAAAATGTCTCACCGGTGAGCAAGGGAGGCCAGGGACAGCTGGATTTTACACATGTCTGTGCTCTCTGATGTCTCTTCTGTGCTAATCTTCTTATTCTTACTCCACATTAAACCACTTAGAGAAAAATCAGGCTCTAATTTGGACATCCACATCCAAATCTACTACAGTGCACCTGTCAAGCCTGCTGAAAGCACTCACCAATGTGGGCAAAAGGCAGTGTGTTTATTGGGCACTGAATATTTCTTTTCTGTTTCTACTTTTTTTGTTTTAGCTACATGCCCCAGGTAGCCCATGTATCAGTCAACTCTACTGGCCTTCCAGTTCTTTTACAAGATGTATTGATAACTTTCCAAAAAACTGAAAGGCCATATTCATTTGCATATGTTTAAATATATAGAAAATGAAGTCAGCACTCCAAAGAATGCTTTGTGATAGTCTTATTAAAGGAAGTGGCCCAGGTAATGAAGCTTTAAAGTCAACTTCAATTTTTTAGCATTAGAACCAAGTGGAACTTAGAACTCTAGTAACCAGGCACACACATTCCATAGAGGGTGCATTATTTATCTAATTTAAAGGGAGATGCACAAGATAAAGAGATGTTTTAATGATGTATTCAAACCTTCCAAGGTTCTAGACACAAAAATGTTCAGAGAACATTTGCATGTTGGCTCAGCCTTCACACCAGGACCTATGACTATCAGAAGGCATTTATGGGTAAAAGAGACCAGTTTAGAGAAGATCAATACAGGCAAGTCCTCATCTGGGATCACAGATGGAAAGTTTTTTGACCTTCGCCTTCTGTGTGTGTGTGTGTGGGGGGGGAAGTAATTGAGTGGCACCTTCAATGGCACAATTAGGTTATATCAGGACATGGGTGGTAGGGTGAATATTTAAATATTGGATTCTAGTTTTTTTTTTTTTTTCTGAAATAACTATCCAAAGACCTTATTCTGTAATCCAATGTGTGGAGGTCTATGCATGTATTCATCTATTTCTAATCTGTGTATAAATTTTTTCAGTGGGAATGTCATCTTTGGAAACAGCCAATATTAATTATTGTCGTACTTGTAAAACAAAATTTTTGCCAAGATCTTTGTAGACCATAATAAAGATACTTGTTAATTCTGTCTCCTGGGGAGAGAGGAAGTGCACCAGAAAACTCACAGTGATATCTATGGTGTAAGGTTAGCCAAGCCTTCTGGAGAATTGTCTCCTCAGAAGAAAAAAAAAGTTGAAGATGGCCAGAATATGCAGAACAAATACCCAAGATGAGGAATCTCCTAAACTCTAAGAATTTTACCACTTGAATAATCTACATGCCCATTCCAAAAGAATTTTAGATTGTTTTATTCTCCCTGATAACATAATAGATGTAAATCTTCAGATTATATATGTGGAGAAATTACAGAGAAATTATTTTCACTTTGTTGTCAGTGTTTATTGGGCACTTATATTTCTTTTCTGTGGCTACTGTTTTTGCTTTAACTACCTGCCCCAGGTAGCCCATGTACTGGCCTTCTAGTTTTTTATGAGACTTATATATGAACATCCTTATTAGGAAAGTTTTGACACAAAGAGAAGTGGGAGTTACACAAACAAAAGAGGTAAATGTAGTCTATATTGTTTTATGGATGTGCCAAACCAGAAAACAAGTCTCTATAGCCCCATCTGGTAAGAAGCTATGTCCTTGAATTCCTTTAGAATATTCTAGTAAGAAATTTATTTATTTATTTTTGCAGCAGGTCAGTCTTTCAATGCTGTTGGAATGTGATTTGATCCAATTATACATTCATTCAACCAAGGGGCAGAGACAGTGTATGTATATCCTAATTGGCTGCATCAGTGTAACAGGGATCTCATAAGACAATGAATAGATGGAGTTACACAGATATTTATTTGTCCTAATTCTTGAATTTTTACATCAAGATACTTGCTGGAATGATTTCCTTTGAGACTCACTCTTTGAGATGTAGATTGCCATCTTCTGTCTCCATGTGTGCAAGACATTTTCCTTGGCTTCACTGTGTCCTTAGAAAGCAGGTTGCTCTTAACATTAAAGCTTTAAATACAATTGATTATACCTGCTTGCACCATTTGCATATTAAGTGAACCAATTAAAATTATCAATAATTTGAAAAGAATATCCTCATTTAAGAGTCCTAACTCAGTCTTTAATAAAGAGCTATTTTGAGAATAGCTTGGTTATTTTTCAGCCAGTGCCCATGTAACATTATTCTTTGCAGCTAATTGTTCTGTTCTTCAATAGAAGTTTAGGTGTCACTCTTACTCCTAAATTATGATTAGCTTCTAGTATTAATTTAGCCAGGCCGGTTGTTTACTTGTACAGCTGTTGGCTTTCCCGTGTTTTTTTTTTTTATTGAGCTGTGTTTGATATTACTTTCTGTAATGATAAATCAGTAATCACTGTTTATTTCTCTTTATTCTTATATCTTATCAATTTTATTTACTTTTGTATAATTAGAGGTAATCTATTATAGAATAGTCACTTTGTGATTGGTTAAGCATTATTTCAAGGTTTTATTTCCTATCTCACATTCAAGAAATTTTAAAATGCCAGACAGGTTTTCTTTATTTCGAGATTTAAGTTGTTAACAATAATATTTGGTATACATTTTAAAAGATTGTATTTTTAATCTAAAGACAATATTCTGAATATAAAAGTTTTAAAAATAATAATTTTCAAAAGAATTATGAAAGCTTGTATTAAAATATATTTATGCAGCCAAGTGGCTTCACTTAGGTGAAGAATTTTTATGTAAGTGTAAGAAGATTTTGTTGAGTTTTGTTGTTGAAAGCAGATATTCCTAAGACAATATTCTGAATAGATTTTATTAAAATCATAAAAGTAACTGTGGCATAAACTTTTTTTCTCCCCTATCAGATCACCAATGGAATCACCTCTTTAAGCCCAGTTTGGTCATTTGTCCACCTTGGCCTCCAAATATTATTTGAATCTGGAGTATTTTTAAGGTTATTTAGCAAATATTTCCATTTTGGTTATTGAAACAGAAAACAAGCCTGAAATATATGTAAAAGTTATATTTAAAAATTCTAAAAGTACTAATAACCTTAGAAAATGTGATAACTGCTATCACTTTTTATTTTTTATGAAAAGTAATTTAGAAATACACTTTATATCAAATTCAATCATAAGAGATGCCTTTTTTGTTTGGGTGATACAAAAGAAAAGGAAAGAAAGAGAAAGGAAGGAAGGAAGAAAGGAAGGAAGGAAGGAAGGAAGAAAGGAAGGAAGGAAGGAAGAAAGAAAGAACTCAATACCTCATTGCCTTAGAAAATTGTTAGGCTGAGCAAATGGCAGTGCAGAGTTTTATAGAAATGTTCTGGCAAATACTACTCAGAGTTACTTGAGATTGAACTCACGGACACTAAATCACTGAGCTACAACCAACCCCATTTTTCTATTTTATATAGAGATAGGGTCTCACTGAGTTGCTCAGTGCCTTGTAATTCCTGAGGCTGAAATTGAAATTGTGATCCTCCTATCTCAGCCTCCTGAGCCACTGGGATTAAAGGCATTTTCCACCTTGGCCAGCTGTTTGTGGTTTCAATTTTGGGAATCACTCAGTGAGGTTGAGTTACACAACTCTGTTCCTTACGAATTCTATCTCTTTGCACTTTTTGGGATAAAATGTTCCATGAAACTTCCCCTTGTGTGTCCCCTATATAAGAATAAAAAAAATTCAGTGGCTGTCTCTCTTTCCATGGAAACTAAAGGTTGGAGAGCCATCCCAAAGTGTGAAATTGTACTTTTGTGTCTTATGTGCTTCTTTCACCGTTTTCTTATTTTTTGATATACTCAGAGTTGTGAAAACAGCACACGTCACCAACTCCATTGGCTAGCAATAGGAATATTTGTCTGGAAGCCTCCTACACATTGAAACATTACATCAGCTTTAAACTTCATCAGTCAGTTCACAGACACATCAGGAGTGAGAGTTTTTTTCTCAGGGAGAAGAACCTCTTCTTCATTCCTACTACTTGTTAATGTTATCTCATGTTGAACTTTTATGCTTACAGGTAATTTTTTTTTCAGTTTGAAGAGAAACAGTAAGTCTTATTTTCGAACTTGAAAAATTACTTAAATAGCCTACTAGTCATTTTAGTGGCTAGTATATATTGAGGACCTCTTGAAACATATCATTTTTAATTTCTCCAATTGGCTTCTGAGGCAAGTGTAATTAGTTTCGCTTACAATCCTTACAACTGCAGATTTGAGCTGATAACTTACCCAAGGGCACAAATAATGATCTAGGATTCCAACCCAGGTCTACACATCATGCTCTCTTCTGCATAAGCTTAATTCTTCTTTACAATTTACTCGCTGATCTTTTTTCATGCTCTTGATATTTTTTTCTCATATTGTTTTTCTTTTTCTTCTTTTATGTAGAAGATTGCCTTTCAATTTAAAAAAATTGAATTTTGGCTAAAGATGGAAAGGCATTTTACTTTTACTGCTGCCCAAATGGTTTGCAGGCAAAAATCATATGGCTTCGGATGTGTTCTGTACCACCAGAGGTTTCTTTAAAAAATCTAAAACATTTGACCAAAAGTTCATTGTGCAAAATAAAGCATTTTTATTCTTGTTATGTAGGTTATATTTAGATTAACCTCAGTTTGTGTAGCAGTGTCAGTTATTGGTGTAATTCAAAACTAGAATCAATAATATTTGTTTGGATAGGGTAATGGCAAGCAGCCATAGATAACACTTAGGATTTCTGGCCTGATCAACGATTAGGATAGATCTTTTTCTGAAATGATGAGACCCTTTTTATATTTATTTATTTGTTTGTTTATTTATTTACTTATTTTGAGATGCAAGTTTGTGTGTGTGTGTGTGTGTGTGTGTGTGTTGATGGTTATGTATGCAGTTTATTTTGGATATTTTAAATTTGAAATATATATTGATTATTGAATGTTTAGAGAGTTGTATGCATTAAATCCAAAGTAAACAAAGGTTAATTTTGGCATGTTAATAAAATTTAAAGTTTTTTTTACAAATCTTTAAAACATGTGAGGCAATAGGTACAGCTCACGGACTCCCATTGCATCAGGCATGATCTTATCTTGGAGTCACAGTGTTGGTTTTGGTTATATTTTGTAAAAATATTTTTTTGGAGTATATAGGGAGTTGTATATCTGAACAATAGAAGAGGACTCAGCAGTTCTAAGCGTTGCTATTTTGTTAGGAGAGCAAGTAAACAGTAAAATGGTTTCCCCAAAACATAAGTGCCTAATTTCTGAAAATTGTGAACGTGTTAGGTTACATGGAACAGGGGGAATTAAAGTCGAAGAAGCAGTGATAAAATGACAAAGATGGAAAGGAAGGATGAATGAAAAAAGGGAGTCTTCAAGTTAATGCGGCAAGATTTAGTATGTCTACCCTATATCAGGCACACACTCAAATGCTGGAATCTCTTTATCTTAACATATTGTTCACAGGCTTTAGCCCTGAGAGTCACATTTTAATGTATGTTATGTATATATTAAGAGGGAGAGGTCAAATTCTCTCAAGTTTCCTCTTCTCCCTCTGGAAAGAGAAAGGCTTAGCATTTCTTAGGTAGTGTGTGTAGGAGAGGTAGTAACTGAATAATTATACCCAGCTTATAGCTGTTCTCATTTGAATTTTTGGCCCCTTACAACATTACTGTCCAAAGATTGTGATTTTCATTAAAACTCTGAGGTAAGAGAAGAATCTTTTATTTTTTTAAAAATCCTGGTTATTTTATACTGGAATAAATCTGTTTAAATCTGTAAGTATTTTCTAGTTTTTGTTTGTTTGCCCCACTGACCTCTCATGGTACTGAAATTGAACCCAGGAAATTCTACATCTACATCCCTGATTATTAATTTTTTTATTTTGAGACAGAGTCTTACTAATTTGCTGAGGCTGGCCTCAATTTTGTGATTCTCATGCCTTTGCCTGCTGAGTCACTGGGTTTATAAATGTGTGACACCACCCGTGGCACAGATATTTTCCTAATCTTACCTAGCCCATAAATCTACATTTTTACCCTCTAAAACATCTTTTTTTATAACTATCTTTGGCCTGCTGATATGTATAGCAGATATAAAGTACTGGCGCAGCTGAATGAATGAAAAGATGTGAAAGAAAGTCAGGTACTCTCTGTAAACTTTATCAGAAGAAACAAAACTAAAAGAGTAACCAACCTCAAGGCAAAAAGCATTTAGAGCAGAAAAATATCCTGAACGAGCAAATGATATTTAGAAAAAAAATGAGAATAAGATGTAAAAAATTAGAATGTTTTAGTAATCGTGGATTATATTTTTCTGATAATATAAAAATATAAATGTTTATTTCCTTGGTTTACTAAAATCAAATAGTTAATTTTCTATCATTGCATATAAAAAAATGGAAAGAGAGTTTTATACAAAGATGTATAAAACCTTGTTTTATACATGTAGTCTTATTTTTAAATATAATTCTTCTGTATGTGCTTTGCTTTATATTTTATACATTTACTTCTCTTACTCTGACTATTAAATACAAACTTTGATGTCGAGTAATGCTTACCTTACTCCTGTGAGAAAATTTATGCAACCAGTTATCAGATTATGACACAAAAAATGGGTCTGAGCAATGGCAATCTTCTGCTTAATTTTAGTTTTTTTTGTGTTTAAATTACATCCTGTAGCCTACATGACAGGAATCTGAAAGCATAAGTGTTCTTGTATGAATTTTACTGGAATTGTGAATTATATAGGCTAAATATATCAAACCTTCAGTCAGCATTGTGATAGATGGCTTGCCAGTAATGATCTGGACTTTGAAGTATGGGCATCCCAAGTGAATAGGAAACATTCTGATTCATATTTTTCCATGCTTAAGTACTTCAAAATACATTAGCTTATTAAAAACTAAAAAGGAAAGGAAAAAGATTAGAAAAACAAGAAGGTATAGCAGCACCAATACAAATAAATCAAGGAACAGACAGACATGGGTTGGATTTTCACAAAGGGCCACTGAGACAATAAAAATTACATGGAAATCAGAAAGACCAGTATGGGTTCCTCAGTGGCCCTTGACTAAAGAAAAGATACAAGTAGCCCATAATCTGGTCAAACAACAATTAGCGGAAGGACATGTACAACCTTCTGTATCTCCCCATAATACTCCCATTTTTGTCATCAAAAAGAAATCTGGTAAATGGAGATTATTGCAAGATTTAAGAGCCATTAATAATGAAATGGTCATTATGGGACCTGCTCAATCGGGGATTCCTCAATTGTCTGCTTTGCCAAAAACTTGGTATGTTTTAGTTATAGATATTAAAGATTTTTTTTTCAATTCCAATTCATTCTGAAGATAGTCCACGTTTTGCATTTACTATCCCTGCACTAAATCATGAAGGTCCTGATCAGAGATATGAATGAAAAGTACTCCCTCAAGGGAGGGCTAACAGCCCAACTATGTGTCAAATTTATGTTAACAAAGTAATCCAGCCACTTAGAAATCAAAATCCTGATTTACAAATATTTTATTATATGGATGATGTATTATTAGCACACAAAGCTAAAAACACGTTGCTAGAATGTTATGCCACACTTACAAACTTATTAAAAAATTATAATCTAGAGATAGCAATAGATAAAGTACAATTAAATTTTCCAATTAATTATTTAGGAGTTCTATTATCCTCAACCATGGTCTGTCCACCAAAAATTCAAATACGAGTAGATCAACTCAAATCACTAAATGACTTTCAAAAGTTATTAGGAGACATAAATTGGATAAGGCCTTATCTGGGTATTCCAACAGGAGAATTGGGACCTTTATTTGATATCCTAAAAGGTCCATCAGATCCAAATTCACCCCGAATGTTAACGCCTGAAGCAAGAAAGGCATTAAAAATCATTGAAACATATATGGAAAATATGCATTTGGATAGAATTGATATAAGTTTGCCTTTATTATTTATTGTACTACCAACAAAAATATTCCTACAGGAGTATTTTGGCAAGAAGGTCCATTATTATGGATACATTTATCTTATTCTCCTAACACTATTCTTACTAGGTATCCTGAGGCTGTAGGACAATTAATACTCAAAGGAATAAAAGCAGCAAAGGGAGTGTTTGGAATTTCTCCCAATAAAATTTTTACTCCATATACTATGAATCAAATTGATGAATTAGCTAATGAGTTAAATACTTGGGCAATAATCATGTGCAAATCTAATGTTTCATTTGATAACCACTTACCATCTAATCCTTTATTGTCTTTTTGGTCATTGCATCCTGTAATTTTTCCAAAAATGACAAGAAAAACACCTATCATGAATGCTCCAAATATATTCACTGATGGGTCAAATAATGGTACAGCAGCAATAGTTACACCTGATCAAACTTTTACATTTTTAGTACCCAAACAATCAGCTCAAAAGGTAGAGCTTAATGCTGTGTTACAAACTTTTGTGATGTTTAATGATTCGGTATTTAATTTATTTTCTGATAGTCAGTATATAGTTAATGCTATAATATCCCTTGAAGATGCTGGTAGGATTTCCCCTTCTTCTACTATTTTCTCTTTATTTTCCACTATACAAAGTTTAATCTGGGACAGAAAAGATCCATTCTTTATAGGACATATCAGGGCACATACAGGATTGCCTGGAGCCCTTAGTTTGGGCAATGATTTAGCAGATAAAACTACACATGACATACATATTTTCTCTACACTAGAAGAAGCTATAAATTTTCATAAAAGATTCCATGTCAATGCTAATACTTTACAAAAGCGTTTTAAAATAACTAAGGAACAAGCTAGACAAATAATAAAACAATGTCAAAATTGTGTGACCTTTTTACCACAAGTTAATCTTGGAGTCAATCCTAGAGGATTGATACCTAACCATATTTGGCAGATGGACGTCACACACTTGCCAGAATTTGGAAAATTAAAATATTTGCATGTTACAGTTGATACTTCTTCTGGATTTTTGATGGGCTCACTTCATGCCGGAGAAAAAACTAAAGATGTTATAGCTCATTGCTTACAAAATTTTGCCACTGTGGGCATTCCAAAACAGTTAAAAACAGATAATGCCCCTGGTTATATGTCTACTTCTTTTAAACAATTTTGCTCATCATTTGGCATTACTCATATAACAGGAATCCCATACAATCCACAGGGACAAGGCATAGTTGAAAGAGCTCATCAAACTATTAAAATGTACTTATTAAAGCAAAAAGACGGAATTGGGAAGGGGTATATATTCCCCAAAGATAAACTTAAAATAACCCTTTTTACTCTAAACTTTTAAAATTTGGATTCATCAGGACTTAGTGCTGCAGAAAGGCATATGTGTCTAAAAAATGTACATAAGCCCAAGGTACTTTGGAAAGATATTCTAACAGGACAATGAAAAGGTCCTGACCCAGTAATTGTCTGGAGTCGGGGGTCTGTTTGTGTGTTTCCACAGGAAGAACAGCAGCCGATTTGGATTCCAGAGAGATTAACCAAGGTTCTGACCCAGTGATTGTCTGGCGTCGGGGGTCTGTTTGTGTGTTTTCACAGGGAGAACAGCAGCCAATTTGGATTCCAGAGAGATTAACTAAAGCGATTTCTACAGACCAAAAAGAAGATGATTTAGCTCAAATCCATAACAGCTGATATCCAAAACTCCAATTTGGCTATCCTTACATCTGCGACAGAACCAGGATGCTTTTTTCAATATCTATTTTATTATTGCCCTTTCCCATATCATGAAGTTCTATTTTGTTTTTTGTTTTTTTTTGAGCTCATACTGACCTAGGTTAATGTTTTGCTGATCAGTTCTATTTTTTTTTGACTATAGAGTTTTTAAACATTGCAATAGAGATTTTACCTGTAAAAAGTTATAAGGCCTTTACTATTATGTTATGTGTTGTATGTATTATATTATGTGTGCACACTTGTGTTTTGTGTTATACGTTTGAACGTACATATGTCCATATATCATATATGATGAGCGCTCATGAAAAAATGGATCCAAATATATTTTTTATTTCACGTGATTTAAATGGTTTAATTTAAATTGGGTAAATTTAAAACTGTTAAGAATTGTTTTAATATGTAACAAAAAAGGAGGTTAACAGATCTGTTTGTTTACTTTCACCTTTCCTTTTCATTATATTTAATAATTCTCTTCAAGACAATGTAAATTGTTAAGAAAATTGTTTTCTTTTAGTGCCTTCTGGAATGTTACATAATTTTTTCTTTAGCCATTATTGCCAGAATTCCTAGCTTCATTCTAGTGCCAGTGAAGACAAAGATAAAACTAATCTACAGCTTCTGCAATAGCCATCACTGAACTGCTTGCAGAACTTGCCTAGACTATGTGTCACTTGTATGCATTGTGAACTCACTTGTATGCATTGTGAACTATCTGTTAGTGCATCAACTTTTGGTAGTGTTGGGGTATTTTTGCTGATGATGTCATCGGTGGTACAATTTTTCCAACAAGAGCCGTCAATTGGCTTGGTATATCTTCCTCCTTTCTGCTTGTCATGTTCATTCAGCTAAAATTTGGGGGCCAACAGAGGTGAGAATAAGAACCTCACCCCCCCCCACTGGTACAAAGACCTCTCCACAGGTGTGGCTGTATACTGGACCGGTAGTCAATGACGGGTAAGATCCAATTACAATGGTACCAACCTAAGACAGGAGGCTGACGCCCTGAGGTCAGCTCATCCGAAGACGGGTAAGGACCATATGTAGTATTGGACAACCTAAGGCAGGCACGGTCCCTAAGCCACATGCTTGTTGTTTAAACAGAGAGGGGGAGATGTTGAGAGCCACAGCCAACGGGGCCCCAGCAAACTTCTAGCTGCCAGCAAACTTCCAGCTGCCGGCTGATGATCCAGCTGCCAGCAAACTTCCAGCTTCCGGCTAATGATTGGCTCACAGTGGCCCCAGCAACATCTAGCTGATTGGCTCCTCTGCGGTGATGTTCATTGGGCTGTTTCCCTGCCCTTCAGACTGCCAGCTGATGATTGGCTCACAGCGGCCCCAGCAACATCTAGCTGATTGGCTCCTCCACGGAGCTGCTCATTGGGGACTTCTTTGGCTCTGCCCACACAACCCAGCCAATCGGCCTCAAGAGCAGGAGGATTGTGGGAGGTTGAGAGGCTGGTGTGGGGGTGAGAGGTGTGTGGAAGCCGGTGGTGGCAGTTGGGCTCTGAGGGTTTTTTCCCTGAGAAGCTGTTTTGTTTGGCGTTTGTAGTTCTAAAAATAAAGTTAGTTTCTTTTGACAAGTGGCTCCTGATTTGTGGCAAGCCAGACTTCGGTGCCCCAAGATAGATATGTTTAATTTAGTACAAGTCACAACTTAATGCTTGAATAAAGATATTATTGTAATAATAGAGTATATCTATATGTTAAACTAAGTCATATTGTGTTGGAACAATAATAACAAAAACTCTAGAAGATATGGATTCCAGACCATTTTCCTCTTGAGAATTTTTTTTTGTTGTCCCCATTTACTTATGTCAAAAATGAAGATGGTGTATTGAATACTTCTAAGATTCTTTCCAATGTTAACATGCAACAATGCTGTTATGGATGTTGGGAGCTTATGACAAGTTTTGCCTCTCCTGCTTTTTCCCTTTCTCTATGCAGTCTTTGAATAGTTACTGAAGACATACTTAGTGCCAGGTGCTGTTCTGGTTTCTATGCAGAGAAAAAAAGAGAGAAGGCTAAAATGAATTGTTGGTCATGAGAAAATATTTTAATAATCAGGTTCCTTTAAGGTGAGGATGAAGGCTCAGAGGACATGAGCAGGATGTAATGGAAAAGAGCACCGAGCTGGGTGAGGATCCTTTAAATTAAGTGTGAATGATAGTCTCTTTGTAGAAGTGACATTTTAAAAACTATTTTATAAATTTATATTTAATGTGTAACAAAATGCACAAATTTTAAGCATGCAGGTTGATGGATTTTAACAACAGTATTCATAGAAGAACTCACTATGCTAGTGGAAAGAGTTTTCTCTACATTTATTCCTGCCCTTCCCTGCCAATAATCTATTTTTTTACCTAGGTTAGCAATTGTTACCTATCCTAAAATTTAATACTATTGGAATCATTGAATATGAAATAGTTTATGTCAAACTTCACTCAGTCAACATAATTTATGTGATATTCCTAACATGATAATTAATAATAACAATAATTAACAATTTTTGAGTGCCAGACACTGTTTTAAGTGTTTTGCAGATAATGATTTGTTTAATCATTACCACAGCCCAGTTAGTCAGGGCTGATTCTCACGTTACTGGTGAGAAGAAAGGCAAACAGTCTGACAGCAAGAGTGCACTTGGATTCCTGAAAATACACTTGATCCTCTGTGCTCTGCTGGCTATTAGAGTGATATTCAAGGGTGAAAAAAAGTTAGCAGTGCAGATCCCAGTGAAGGCATGTCCTAGGTAGAAGATAAAGGCAGGCAGGTTCAGGAAAGAGCTGCATGTATTTGCAAAACTAAGAATCTGTGGCCAGAAAATTGTGTTCATACAGGACAGATGGGTGTACAAAGAGATTAGAGTCCCTGTGGGCCCCAAAATCTAGAAAGGAATACTGATTTTATTATTTTTTTAATCTAGAACTTTTTGAATGATTGTTGTTTTTATTTTGTTTTTTTAAAAATAATGATTGTGGAAAAATATCTATATAACATGGAATTTACCATTTCAACATGTGTAGTTAAAAGAGGATTAAATACATTCATTGTCTGGCAGTTATTACTAATATCCATCTCCATAACATTGAGAAATGAAGCTCGATATTCATTAAACATTAATTCTTTTTTTTCCTTTTTCTCATCAACCCTTGAAAACCACCATTCTATTTTCTGACTATGAATTTTCTGCTCTATCATCCTCATTTACATAGATTCTACAGTATTTTTCATTTTTGTCCCATTTTTCACTTTTAATTAAATAGTGTTTGGAGATAATTTTCAATTCACATGCACTGTCAGAAAGTAAATCAGGGTGATGCTGTCTCCTTTAGCCAGTTTTTGTACATCTTAAAAAATGAACACACTGTCACAATCAGGATACTTATAATGATACAAATAAGATACAGAATATTTTTTCATACAATAATCTGCCACATTTTTATGGCTGCAATTCCTTTTTTCCTCTTGCCTCAATCCATATCTAAACCCTAGCAATCACTAATCTGCTATTTCTTTGTATAATTTTGTCATTTCAAAAATTTGTATGAGAAAAATCCTGCAGTGGGTAGTTTTTTGAAGTTGAATTTTGTATGCAGCATAATTCTCTTTTTTGTCACACAAGTAAAAAAAGGTCTTCATTCATTTAATAAATCATTAAAGGGCTGGAGTTGTAGCTCAGAGGGAGAATGCCTGCCTACCACATGTGAGGAACTGGGTTCAATCATCAGCACTACATAAAAACAAGTAAAATAAAGGCATTGTGTCCATTTATGACTTTAAAAAGTCACTTAAGTAAAAAAAGCATACAATATGCAGCTAAAATAAAAACTGTTATTCTGGCAGATGTGATGAAAATACTCTGACTAAAGCACTGAAATAGAAATATTAAAACTATGACTTCCTATCCTCTTATTTTTTCTTTCAATCAGTAGACATATCAGAAAATTTCCAGAAAAAAATGGAGAGAATTGGGATTAGATAATGTTGAAAGAGAAAATTGCTACAATATTTCTTAAAATGATAAATCTTTGGAGTCAAGAAGCAGGAAAAAAATGAAAGCCATATATACTGCAGTTTAACTATAGAATTTCAAGAACAATGAAGATCTTTTTTGGGGGGAGGTAGGTACTGAACATTGAACTCAGGGGCACTCAACCACTGAGTAACACCCCAATCCCATTTCGTATCTTATTTAGAGATAGGGTCTCAATGTGTTGCTTAGATCCTCGCTTTTGCTGAGGATGGCTTTGAACTTCTATCCTTGGGCCTAAGCCTCCTGAGCTGCTGGGATTACAGGCTTTCACCAGAATTCCACATAAGAAGATCTCTTTTTAATATGTACATTTTAGTTATAGGTGTACACCACACTTATATTTGAATTATTTATTATTATGTGGTGCTGAGAACTGAACCCAGTGCCTAACACATGCTAGGCAATCCCTCTACTTCTTAGCTACATCTCCAGTCCAACAAAGATGATCTTAAAAACAGCACATGAAGAAAAGCAATGAGAAAATAACAGACAGCAATAATGGACAAGGTAATGTAATAATACCTTCAGGAAACCATGGAATGTAACTGTAAAAATAGAATTTTGTATCCTGCTAAACCAACATTCAAAAGTAGAGAGAAGGTGAATGTATTTTCATATAAGACTGAAAATTTATATTTCTAAGCAGGTTACTGAGAAATTGAGGTTGAAGAAACATACTGAATTTAGAATATAATATGTTGTTAGAAATGTTGGTGTTCATTTAATTTCTGGAGTTAGAAAAGTTTTACTGATTTAAACATATGTATATAAAAGATGGAGATAGAAAATTAAAGTAACTGTTTGGCACTCTTGTGAATGGCTTCAGAGTATAATGTAGTGTCCGTAGTGGGTACAAGAAGGTGAGGGCAGTGATTATCCCTTAAGTTGAGGGATATCAATGATTTTTGTATGCCAATGAAAATTATCTGATGGAGATTCAAGAGAGTGTGAATACATAGGAGGAGCAAAACTCTTTTGAAGGGGATGTGGCATAGAGACTAGGCCATTCCCGGAAGAGGACCTGGATCTGACAGCAATGAAGTGTACAATTTCATAACTGTATGTGGTCATGCTTTGAGGCACTTAATAAAGTCAAAGACACTTTCACTTGAACAGGTCAGAAACCAGGAAACAGGTATGGATGTATGTTGTTTGATAGATGTACTCATGGGAAATCACTGGTTTTTTTGTGGACTTGAGGTCTCTCTGAATATTGCAAAGAGCTTTTGAGTGCTGGGTGACATGTGCCACTGAAAGAGAAGTGAAAGTTTTAATAATCACCCAGAGTCTATAGTAAACAAGGGAACTCACTATTTTGTGCAAAATATTGAGTGCTGATGCAGTTACTCTATGTGGAGATAAATTTTTTCCAGTGAAGTTGAGAGTTTCAGATGAAGGGGGTCAGGAACAAAATGTTAAGGGAGTTTGCAAGGGGGTTAAATGTGTCGATTGTCTCTGAGTTTCATGAGATGGAATGACAATTAGACAACTAGGATACAGTTAGAAGACTGTAAGCACCTGTGGATTGAATGAATAGTTATAGTGGACAGAGAGCAGAAAGTGAGTGTATAGGCCTAGTCTTCGAGTTCTCACCTAGACCACTCAACCATTCCCAGAAATTGGGCCTCTCCCCCAATTCAAAGAGTTTATATGATGGAATCCAGGAACATGGTAGAGTTGAAATTTTTGATGGATGAATTTTGACACTTACAGAAATAGAACAGTTGAATGCATGTGTATCATAAATAAATTTCAGCTCCATGTCCCTACCTGAGTTTTCCCTGTGGGTTATTTATTCTTTCCACCTGCTGATCTGGGATCAAGTCTATAAATAGTCAATGTGTAGGCTGTTGCAAAGGCTGTGCTTTCCAGGAAAAATAGAGTAACTTGTGGGGTATTTGAAGTCTGGACTTCAGAATGAAACTTGAGAAGAATTGACAAATTTTAGTGAGTGACCATGATAATAAGGCGCTTAGATAGTAGAGAGGAAAAAGTTAAGAGCAATGGAAAGTCTAACGTAACTAAGCAAGTGTTATAGTGAGTATAATAGTAGGTGGGATGTGAAGATCAGGAGCTATAGAAAAATGGAATGGAAAGAGGAGTATTTGGAGCCTTGGAAGAAACAGCACTGAGAAGAAACTCAAGATTTCCTGGGATTTAAGGTATCTGAGACTTGTACAGAGAAAGGGCAAGAGGGTTGGCTAGTGCCTGCTCATGACTTTGGTGGGAGCTTGGTCTGGGTAGACAAGATGCTCTAAATGCCTCCTGGGACTGATTCTGTGAGCATTTGATTTTGTTCTCTGGCAGCTTGGAATGCCACCAAACAGCGATGTGTCTAGGGGCACTCTAGCTTTATTTACAAAGCATGGAGAATGATGTATGGAGATAGAGTAGTGATATTCACCACCAGTTGCCAAGCAAGAAAACAATTTGACTACTAGAGTCCAAATTAGTGAAGTCTGTGCTGTGTGCACCCCCCTTAGACAAAAAAAAAAAAAAAAACTAATATCTAGGCATATAGACTTGAGGTTGCTGTAGACGGGTTTCTGTGCATGGTTGTGCACATGTGTTCTGTGACTCATAGCAGACTGGGTGTGTAAAGGATATGCTTCAGCCTAGGGCACACTCTCTCTGTCCCAGTGGCCTCAGCTCCTGTAAAATATCTTTAGTTCTTTTCCAAGTATTGGTTTCTAAAGTGAAGAAAGTTCTTTTTCTTGTTTCTCTTGTGATCACATCCAGATTAAGTCTGAACTAATGTTCTGAGAAAAAATCATGTCCTTGGGAGTGGGTAAGTAAAAGTTGGAAAGTATTATGTTGGTTCAAGCAATAGAATTCAGCCTGTTGCCTCAGTTGCCTGTTATGTGATTTACACAGAATCCCACTACGCATAGTGAAAGCCTCAGTGACCAAGATTATTATGAGAACTTCATATTTTCTTTCACATTTTCAGGAGGCGTGATAAGGGCTGCCTCACTGACTGTGTTAGACCAGGTCATAGGCACTGCCTGGGAGTAGGTGCATAGTTAAGTTTGATGTCTCCATCACTGCTGAGTGCACCTGAAGTGATGGAGATCTCTAGAAATTTCTCTTGTTGACTTCAGGTAGCTGAAGCCATGATGCTACTGGTGATGTAGGGTAAGACAGGATCTCTTTCTGTGCAGACTGAACATCCCTAGAAGGGTATAACCTTTAGAAAAACTTGGTTCCATTTCAGTTGGCAATTTAGTGTTTAACTTTGATTACAAGTTTAATATCCTGTAAAACATGAGGCCCATGCAAATGACTTGGAGGCAAACACCTGCCTGCAGGACTGCTCTCCAGTTTTCATGGTATACTATGAATTAAAATAGCAGAAATCTTATGACAAAGATTCTGTGGATAATTAGATGAGGAAAGAAAGTAACTAGATTATTTAAAGCCAAAGAATATGTTAGTTGTGGAGCTCTAACACTGAGTATGGTCCTCAGTGTTCAAAAAGTATCTTCCTGGTAATTTTTGTGAATGCTTGTGACAGTTTATCTCCACTTCCCCATGAGAGTAAAGATATGGCAGAAGGCACTTTACCCAGCCTCTAGAATTGTGATATCATACTCAGCCAGGTGCCAGTGATGAATGCTAAGTTTTGCTTAGTTTCTTTTTTTTTCTATGTGGAGTTCAGGGATAGTGAGTGTGCCTTCAAACCTTAGAGGACTTTATATTTGTACATAATTATCAAATACTGGCACAAATTTAGGAGTCTTTAGTGGATTACTAAGTTTCACATCTGGTTAATGTGAAATTATTTCTCATGAGGGTTCACTCTTTTTTGAAATCAGAGATGAACAAAGCTTAGCTCAATCTAATGGCTAGAGTATTTGCTTCCAAATGACAGTCCCAAGTATCCAGTCATTATTCAGGCAGTAAGTACCAGCTATGTACTAGGCTCTGCAGACAAAATGGTAAATACTATGGCCTGACTCTTGAGGACTTGTGGTTCCATTAGTGTGATATAGCAGCTTCAGAGCAGTTTATCTCTTGTCCCCTTTTTTAAAAATAATATCTTTATTAAGATGTACTCTACCCAAAATAAAATTCACTTGTGAAGTGCCCAGTTCTTGTTCTAGGCATTAGCACATCCACACTGTTGTGCACCTATCACCGCTGTCTATCAGAAATTCTTCTCTACCCCAAAACACAACCCTTTACTCAATTGTAACCATTCCTATTCTTACTTCTTCTCTAGCTCAATGAACCAGGAATTTTTCTTTCTCATTGACTTTTCCACTCAGAATATTTAATACAGAATGAACATACACTGCATGGCCTTTTAACACCATTTTTGGCCTTAATCAGCTCTTTTTCTTTTCTGTTATCTTTTGATGACCATCATCTTATACTTAACTGAGTCATTTTTTTTTTATACTTCTATGGCTTGTGTTCTGTAGAATAAAGGAAAGCCACACTTTTCCTCAACTAGTACTTATGAGAAGCCTCATTTTTGTCACATTCCACTGGTCCCTGTTACTAAATTAATAGTCTGATAAAGGTAAAATAAAAAAATGAGCAAAGCATAAACACAAAAACATAATCAAATGATCAGAGAAGCCTTTTCCAAAGATAAGATATTTAAAACAAAATTTGAAGAATGATGCAGTGACATAAAACATTGGGGCCAGACACTTGGCACATAATTTGCAGAGGAGCTAAAGTGAGCATGTGTCTGGTGAATTTCAAGGCCTGAAACAAAGCCAGAGTGGCTGTAGTGCTGTGAGGAGGGTGGGCACCGTTGAGAGAAACAGGCCCAGATTACCTGAGGCTAAGTCATTGAACACAGGTTTGGATTTTTTTCAGATGCAGGATAAGGTTTTAAAACAGGAGATTGCTATGATCTGATTTTTTTAAGAAAATCTGTCTGCTCTGTGGATAATGGGTAGCAAACATCAAGGTGGAAACAAGTTTTTGAGAAGATTTTGCAGAGATCCTGGAAAAGGGCACTGGAAGCCTTGGACAAAACAGGACAGAAGAAATGAAGCAGATTGGACTCATGAAAAAGCTATGTCAAGGCCCATTTACCTGCCTATTTCCTGTGCATCACGTGTCACCTGCCACCCATTCACGGATCACCAAATGTTAGTCTGGAGACAGCTCACAGTAAGTGGTTCAATTATTGAACACTGCCCCCTGATGCCTGCAAGTCCATTGTCACAGTACCCACTGTTTTGTTTACACATGACCACAACTATCTTGGGATACTCACTGGAGACTACACATTTCCCATCAAAACTGCCACCATCTTGAGGCATGGCTACCTCAGTCTGGGGACACTGGCCAGGGACTGAAAATATATTGGCATAGTACATGTGGGTCTGGTTGCATCTGAGGTCTTTCTGCTCGGTGTGCTAGTGGCCACCATCTGAATTCCTCTTTGCAGGGCCACTCCTTTGTGTAAGTGCATCCCTCTGGCCTCTCTGAAAGGTGAAATGGCATTGAAACCTTAGAACTGCAGCAAAGCGGAGTCTGGAGAAGCTGAAAAACAGGTTCATCTGAGTGCAGCTTGGTTTATGTGAACCAGTATGAATCTGTCAGGCTGTGGAGAGCCAGAGACTAGGGGCAGTTCCTCAAGGGAGCTCAGGTTGGAGAAACTAGAGAAACTCAGGCTCTCCCCAGCTCAGTGAATTTTAAACTGCATGGGGAGAGAAAGGGCTGTCTACAATGGGTGAGAAGACTTGAAGAGGGAGTATTAGCATCTTGCTATCTGCTCACATACCCAACTTGTCTGGCACCCACCAGAATGGAGCTACCATCAAACTTCAGACAATTCTACCTATTGGTGGAGAAGGAATGTTCAGAAAAATTTGAAAAGCCAATAAAAGGTAACATTTAATATTCAATTGAGATTTTCCTTCTTTCCCCCTCTCTCTCATATCTCTATGTTCTTTGAATGCAAATATTTTTTATTTATCAATTTATTTAGGAATGGGTTTTTTAATAATATATTAAAGATTTGCTGTCTATCTATATCTATCTATATCTATCTATCATCTATCTATCTATTTCTTTTTTTCCCAAATCTGTATATCTGTATGTATGTGTGTGTGTGTGTGTGTGTGTGTGTGTGTGTGTGTGTATAGATATAGATATATCTATCTCTCTCTATATTTTTTCCTTACCTCTTTGTCTCCATGAGCAATGGGATGTTTTAATAATATATTAAAATTTTGCTGTCTATCTATATCTATCTATCTATGTCTATCTATCTATCTATCTATCTATCTATAAACATGGGTTCTCTTTCTCTCTTCTCTCATACTACAACAAACCTCTAGTAACTCTTTTCTCACTCTTACTGTAAATTTTTATTTCTATATTCTCTCCTTCTCCCTGAAAAACCCACACATCTTACATTACTTCTGTTACCTCATTGCCCATAATTAGAAACTGTGAACGCTTTTAGCAAACTTACTATTTGTATTGTAGATAACAATTTAACACATTATTTCTGTTTATTGTGACAAAACTGAAGCTACTTTAATAGGAACTACTAGAATTAAAGTTTTATTGTTTGCATTTGGTGCTATTAATATTGGTCTGTCCTTTGAAGGTGAGGTACTGGGAGACTTCAGGGATGCTATAAGATGACAAGGCAGAAACTACTGCCTCAGAGTTATACTGCTAGGCAGGAAAAAAAAACCACAAACAACATGAAAATCAAAGGATCAACGTGCCTCAAAAAACCAACATGTTCCAACAATGGAATCCATAAATGACAGAGTAGAAGAAATGTCAGACAAGGAATTTAGAAGACACATAATTAGGCCAAACTTTAAAATGAAGGATTATATAGTAGAAGATATACAAGAAGTAAAATATCACTTCAATAAAGAGGCAGAGATTATGAAAATAAATCAAGTAGAATTTCTCAAATGAAGAAAACAATAAACAAAATTAAAATTTCAATGAAAAATATCACCAACACACTAGACTGCTTAGAAGGAAAAAAATATCAGGTAATGAGACAAAGTATATACTCTTGAAAAATAAAGTTAACCACACCAAGAAAATGGTAAGAAATCATGAACAGATTTCTAAGAAATATGAAATAACATGAAAAGATCAAATTTAAGATTTATTAAAACAGAGGAAGGCTTGAAGTTGCAAACTAAATTAATGCAGAAACTTTTTTAAAAATAATGTCAGAAAAATTTTCCAAATCCAAAGAATGAAATGGAGAATCAACTACAAGAGGCTTACTAGACCCCCACTGTACAAAATTACAGCAAAACCACACCGAAGCACATTATAATAAGAGTGAATAATAAACAGAATAAGAATAGAATTTTAAAGCCTGAAAAAATACATATGGTTGGAGACCGATTCAGTTTTCAGCTGATTTCTCAACTCAGACTCTCAATGCCAGGAGGTCCTGGAATAACATATTTCATGCTCTAAAAGAAAGTGGATTCCAACCAACATTTTCATATATAGCAAAATTAAGCTTCAGATTTAAAAATGCAGGCTCTGAGAATCTGTCATATTTGGAGAAGGACACAGATAAGGTACCACAAGACTGCAGGTGAGGAGAAGGTATCAGGAGAGCTTGGTAGCATTCAGACACCAGAAAGCATCCTTTTCAGATGATGCCACCCCTGCTTAGGAGTCTTGACTCTATAAGGAGTAAATTCAATACAAAATAAGTAAATAAGGGATCCGCAAAGCAGAGGCAGAGAATGGAAGGCATTAGGTAGAAAAGTAAGAAGAAGAGAGCGAGGCGTGGGCGAGCCTGACTTTATAGTTTCCCTTATATTTGAAGAAAATCTGTTTATAACAGACTTAGGTCAACAGCTTTGTGGGTAAAAGTTCAGCTCCATTCTCACCACAATTATTAATTAGAAAGACTCCTGGAAAAAATATGCTGTGGAAAGATTAAAAAATGTTAGATTAGACAACACTAGCAGCACTAGTTCATCCTTTACCCAGTATAATTATACTTCATGATTTAGTGCTTAGTTTTTGTGCCTATTCACAAAACTATACTGTTTTACCTTGAATTATTATAAGTTAGAAGACATTCTTTGAACTTACTTATCTTTGAGAGCATGAATCTTTCCTTCAGTCTAGACTTGCACACTCATTATTAGGAGAGGTACATTATTCTATTTGAGAGAAAAATTATGTCCTCTGGTGATATGTATAATGTGTATATTTTTATAATTGAAGCCTATAACTTAATGCATGAAGCCATTTTTAGAATGACTTATGGTGAGTATTTTTTGGTATTTAGAATCTCACCTTTATGAAATCTGTGTTCATGGTCTTTTAAAAACCTATCTTTCATTCTGTGAAACCATTGATATACCATTATTGCCTAATTTAGTACTCTTAATTATCATTTACCAGTGATTTTTAGAATTTGGTATTATATCCAAAATCTACATCATGCCAAGAACTTTGGAAAATTAATTCACTCCAGATACTTTTATTAACATTTTTCTTAATTTCAGTTTGGCTTGAAGCTACTATATTTGGACTGAATTTACTTAGTCATATTTTTGCTAAATTTAAGAATTTTGTCTGTAGAAATGAATGTGAAAAAGTACTTGTGTCGATTCAATTTGAAGTGAAAGGAGGCATTGGCAATCTGCCTTTGGCTGATCTCAGATCCTTGGTTGTGAGTGGACTATTTAGTTATTTAGTGCTTAGCTTTCATCTACTAGACTGTTTATGAATTTGAATAAGTTGTAAATGTCCTGGGTACAAATAAATAATTTCTTTGATCTTGTGATGAAATAAAGAATATTTGCAGTCATGTAATTCTTGAAAATTATCTAGTAATTAAAAATTTTAAAAAACCTATTTCTGAATTCTTCATCAAAAACATTCTTTATTTACTACAATTTTGTGTTATTACTATGCTTCTTAATGTCTTTAGAAATATATAATAGTTAAACCTTGGAAAGAGGCAATACAAAATGGTAGGTAACAATGTGGACTTGGAAATCTGACTGACTGTCTTAGTTCAAGTCCTGGCTCTAACACGGCACATCCATATAGTCTTGGGCACACTAGTCAACCTCTTAGGATTTTTGTTTCCTTTTCAGTAAAGATAGCATAATAATAATAATGCCTGCATCAGGACTGCTGTTTGATAACCTGTTTAAAAATGTGTATAAATGTGTAAATATTTGGACCTGAAGTAATACCTAGGTCATAGAAAGACCATCCTAACTTTTCTTTTTTGCTTGCTTTCTTGCTATCTTTCTTTATTTTGTATTATTACAGGAGGTTTATCTTGTTCAGTTTCCTCTCCATAATTTTAGTTACTAGGTCAGCTGCAGTCCTAAATTGTTGCATGAAAAATTCCAGAAATAAAGAATTCATGAGTTTTGAATATGTGCTATTCTGAGTATAGTGATGAAATGTTGTTTCTTCCCATTGAGGACATAATGATGACTTTGTCAAGTGTTTACATGTTTTATACACAATCTGGGTGTTATCAGGCTGTTGCAATAATATTTTGTGCTCAAATAAGCCTATCTTACTTAATAATTGCCCCCAAAGCATATGAATAGTGATGCAAATGAGGTATCAGGGCATAAAACATGAAGAACAGATTAACTCCTGTACTTTGGGGCAGCATGAAAGGTACCTAAAAAATTCTTTTTTGTGCATGGAGGTTTATAGTTTTCATAGTTTCAGACATCTGTTGGGAGCTCTTGAAACATCTATACCCTGGAGCCCAGGGGGGAAGAAAGGCTGTGTTATTACTTTTTGGAATGATTTCAAGACAGAAAGAGGCAGTGGTGGAATTTTTCTGTTGGGGTTAGTTCAAATTAGTACGAGCAAAATTTTGCATTTCTGATTATTCTCATGTGACTGGAAAAATGAAAATTATTTTCTTAATGTTTTTTTAACAACAGTTCAAGTTCATAATAGCAGTAGGTAAAAAAAAATGATGAAGTAGTAGTGAAATAAGCATTTTGAGCTGAGTTTAAGTTATGCAGTTTTAAAAGTACTCTCCAAATTTCTCAGTACTTTTTAAATGATATTGTTCTTGGTTACAGAAAATTCTTGGTTTGATTCTTGGTATGAAACTGAAAGTGAAAAGCACATCTTCTCTTTGCTTTCTTTTCTCACCTTCCACATTAACCCTCAAAGGAAAACCTATCCTGTGGACAACCCTTCAAAACAGCTGTTTGTCATTCAAGACCCTGTTTTAGCAGACATAGAAGGTACTGGAGATCCGGACCTTCTTTTTTTCTTATTCTGAGAAAGGGTCCTACACTCACAGTCTAAGTCAGAGAAGGAGGTGCACAGCAGCAATGACAGATATTTTGTCCTCTGAATCCTACAAATGTGTCTCAGTTTACATGGTAAAGCTATGTAATGTATCTGAAAGTGTATGTGTCTGCACATATGTGCATGTGTGTACCAGAAAACCAGTATTCATATTTAATTTTCTTTTGACCTCTGATAATTAGATTTGATAATTTCAATTTGATAATTAAATAATTAATTTATATAATTTTCATATATTATAATCTTTTTAATTTTTTATTAGTTGTTCATGAAAATACAATGATCTTGACATATCATACATTTGAATCAAATTGGGTATAATTTCTCATTTTTCCAAGTACACAGGTTGCAGAATCACGTTGGTTATAGAGCCATGTATATACATACAGTGATACTAGTGTCTATTTTATTCTGCTGCCCTACCTATCCTCCCTTTCTTGCCCCTCCCCTCCCATCACCTCTATCAACCCAAACTAATGTGCACATTTCTTTTTTTTCTCACATCATCATACATGTATTTTGTATAATGATGAGGGTCTCCTTACATTTTCCATGCAATTCCCCTTCTCTCTCCCATTCTTTCCCACCTCTCTTCCCTATTTAGTGGTAATCTTCTCTCATGCTCTTCCTCCCAACCCCATTTTGAGTCACCCCCCCTTATATCAGAGAAGACACTTGGCATTTGTTTTTAGGTATTGGCTATCTTCACTTAGCATAATCTGCTCTAATTCCATCCATTTCTCTGCAAATGCCATGATCTTTTTATTTTTAGTGCTGTGTAATATTCCATAGTGTATAAATGTCACATTTTTTATCCATTCACCTATTGAAGGGCATCTAGATTGATTCCACAGTATAACTATTGTGAATTGTGCTGCTATCAACACTGATGTGGCTGCTCCCTGTAGTGTGCACTTTTTAGTCTTTTGGGTACAGTCTGAGAAGAGGAACAGTTGGGTCAAATGGTGGTTCCATTCCCAGCTTTCCAAGGAATCTCCATACTGCTTTCCAAATTTGCTGCACCAATTTGCAGTCTGATAAGCAATGTTTGAATATACATTTTTCCCCACATTCTCGCCAAGACTTGTTGTTGTTTGACTTCATAATGACTGCCATTGTTACTGGAGTGAAATAGTATCTTTGAGTAGTTTTAATTTGCATTTTTCTGATTGCTAGAGATAATGAGCTTTTTTGTGTGTATTTGTTGATTGATTGTATATCCTGCTCTGCAAAGTGTCTGTTCAGGTCCTTGGCCCATTTGTTGACTGGGTTATTTATTTATTTTTGTGGTTTAACTTTTTGAGTTCTTTGTGTACTCTAGAGGTTAGAGCTCTATCTGAATTGTTAGGGTTAGGGTTAGGGTTAGGGTTGCATTTTGTAACAGAAGCTCTTCAATATATCTATGTGATTTCCTTCATTCTAAGACTTAATTTGGGAATGTCAAATCTTATTCAAACAATGATAGGCTATATTTTTAAGAGCTGAAAGAAAATAATGATTAATTATGTCAAAACCATTTGAAGATACTTCTATAATATGTAATCATTTTTAAATCAGCACAAATATTCCAACAATAAAATATCTGTTTAAAAATGACAAAAATAAAAGATAGACTCTTGCTTTCATTGGGTGTTATTATTGTTAAAATACCCATTTTATGGCATGTTGGTTTAGGGTTTACCTTGTGGGGTTTTTTTTGGTACTAGGGATTTAATTAAAGGACATTTGACCTCTAAGCCACATTCCCAGACCTATTTTGTATTTTATAGAGAGGCGGGGTCTCACTGAGTTACTTATGGCCTCACAGTTGCTAAGGCTAGCTGGAACTCAAGATCCTTCTGTATCAGCCTTTTGAGCCACTGGGATTACAGGTGTGCACCAGCATGCCCTGCTTCCATGGAGTTTTAATGAACTTATTAAATCACAGTAAAACCTTGCATGTCTATTTTAAATATTGCATCAACCTTATTCTTTTATTTAGCATTTTGACCTAAAAAAATCCAGGAAAACAAATCTAAACTTTAAAGACTATGCTGCAGTCAAATAGTTTTGTCAGTAAGAAATAGGTTTTAATACACAAAATACATTGTAATTTAATAACTGATATATATATATATATATTTTAGTTTCTCAGCTTGCATAAATATTTTTTCAGAAAAAAAGAGAGAATCAAATTTGAAGTGCTTGAGAGTCAGGAAATTGGATGACCATATAAAAAAAAATAAAAAATTAAAAAAATAAAAGTTAGTTGTTATGCATGCTACAAGTATAAGTTGTTCTTACTAGTCTTTACCAGAAAAATGAGACAATTGTCCATTATACAAAACAGTGATAAATAATGTGTAAATGTAGACACAGTGTAAAAGGATATCAATTATTTTCACATAATTTCTGGGAGAAAGTTATGTTTATTATTTTGTTATTCATAAGCTAGTTTACTTAAAACTTAATCTAATATTTTTTGTGGAACAATACTTGGCCATATCATGCTAGGCTTAATAAGAGAGCTTAAAAAGCACTCTTCTATCAAGAGACAAAAATATGTCTTCTTAATCACTGTAAAATGCCTTCAAAGGTAAAGGGAGGAGAGGAGAGAAAAAAGGTACTATAGATAAAGAGTGATCAAATTATTTTTATGTGAATCTGTGAATATTTAATAATTAATTCCACTATTATGTATAATTAAATGCATCAGTAAGCATTTTGTTTGAAATAATTTCACTTAAAAAAGGAAATAAAAAGAGAAAGACAGGAATGGAAATTTTGTCAATCAAAATCATTTTTTATACATCTAATTCCTGTGTAAAGGAATTGGGTGTCACATTATTATTATCACTGCAACATACTTTCTATGTTCAGTAATCTATTTCTGACATTGTTTGGGAAATTAATAAAAGAACAACTTTTATACAAAGAACACTCTACATGGTGACACTTATACAAGAGTTGTAAGTATTTTCACACATTTCTCATCAAGTGCACACCTATAATGAACAAAATGCTTCAAAAATTTTGGTCATAACTTCTGAGAAGAAATCAGTTACAATTAAAGACCTATGTATTTTTTCCAAGTCTGAAAATCAGCATATAAAAGATCTTAAGTTTGAAACTACCTCTTTTTTCGCTTCTGCCCCACTATAAAACTCTCAGCCTGTAGGCTGAAAGTCTTCTGTGGAAAAAAAGCAGCACCACCCATTTTCTGGGGTTTATGACCAAAAGCCGAGACTGACCTAGTAACAGTAAAGCATTTAAATACCCTGTGATTACTCTGTCATTAGTTTACATTTTGCCTTCAAAAAAAGTATAAATTTTTTTTTTTAGGAAAAATTTAAAATCAACTGCATTCTTTTCAGGTTATTCACATTTATCTCTCCACACTTGCATTACTGTCACATTGCTCTAGATTCTAGTGACATTGCACCACTGGAGATTCCACAAGTGTTCTTTAAAAAAAAATGAAAAAGGCTTTGTGATGTAGCTAAGTGATTTAGCTTCTGTAGGTTCAATATCTGGAAGATTGTGGCCCTATTTTGTTTTATTTTTGAAACTGGATGTGCAAACAGGGTGCTGAACTATTCTTTCCTCTTGGTTGTGGGTGTTGATATTGTTGTGTTACTGTCTCTATTCAATGTCACCTCACCTCTGGAAATTTCCATGTGTGTTGTTGTTGTTTCAAGATGTTGTCTTGGTTTGTTTTTCTTGGTCTTCCTGCCAAAAATATCATGCACCTAACAGTGCAACCATGTACCAATTTGTTCTGAATCAACTGGCAGATGGTTCCTCTAGTGCTCAAAGTGATCACTCTCCATCCAGAGGCCATCCATGAGGCACTTCTCCTGGGATAGTCTCAGTGTTGTGGTTCTGTGATGGAGAATGCATTGTGTCTGGCATGTGGCTTGGGTGCCAGCTGCTAACATGTACTGTCTCTCCATTGTTCTCTCTTCCTATCCACACACCCAGCAAGACAGACAGATTACCTCATCACTTTACCAAGCACCTGTGGGCTTGGGCGTCTATACACAATCATTTTGAACACTGAGAGTTTCATACTGTTCCCAAACCTCAAGAATTAGGCCAGGCTGTCTGGTAGAGAAAGATGCAGAAAGCAGGGAGAAACATCAGGTTTCTTACCTCCACTGAAACTCAGTGTTCTTACCTGCACAATGGCATGGTAATATCACCCTGGTACCTGATATTCATGTAGTCAAGCATATTGGTATCTAAATCACTTAGCACAATTCTCGGTACCTGAAAAAAAATTAATAAATGTTTTTTGTTGTTTCCTTGGTCCAGACCTGCTAGGGATGTAGGAAGATTAAATGAGATGTAACCTTGTCTCTAAGAATTCAAGGTCAAATGAAAACCACAACGAACCATCTAGTATATGGGGTATGGGTAGAGAAGAGCACAGAGTGGGCACGTAAACCTGATGATGATATCAGGGGAGTCCTCTCTCAGAAGATGATATTCACACTAAGTCTAAAAAATGACTGCCTTTGCTACTTAGGAAATCCCACCAAAAGCACGTCAGAGCCTTTCTTGACATCATTGATGTTCATGACTCCCATGGTCCCTGAGTTAATCATTCATTCATTCAATAAATCAACTAAGTATTCATAAAAATTTTCTGGTGACATGACACAATTTGAGAATTAAAATGATGCTTGTCAGTCTCTTTCTAGTCACTGAGTCCCCACCCTGGTCCCAGCTGGCTCCTGGCATGACTGAGACAGTGTCCATGGGAAGCCAGCAGGAAAAAAGAGAAGATGAGCATGGAGGGTCCCTGTCTAGCCTGTGACCTTTGCCAATCTGCTTTATGGCTTTGCCCCTCATCCATCCTGTTAACACTGGGAGGTGACCTTTGTTCCCACTGGAAAAGTGAAGATGCTGAGGCCCAGAGACAGTGTGTATTTCCATGGTGCCTTTCACTTTGTTTGTCTGGGAGACCTAGAGAAAGGAAGTATCTGTCAAGGCAGGACTCACCATAAGCATGCTCTCTCTGCAGCTTGGGTATGTAGAACTAAGCAGCTTCTGGAGATCTGTGACTCCCTCAGTATTTCTCCCAGACTCAACCCTCTGTTGAGAGCAACTAGAACTTGCGTGCAAATGGCTGCTCCATGACCCATGTTCCCTTGGTTTGAGAGGATTTTCACCAAAAGATTCCATTGTTTCAGAATTTCTTCCTCTCTGTTTCACCAAGGTGATGTGGGGCTGTGGAAGGAAATCCAATTTCACAAGCTATTATTATGTAAGCACTCACCAACCTCTGGGACAGTGACCTCCATGTCCTCTGTCACTGACTCAGCAGGCTAAAATTGCAGGGCCTACAACTGCTGAAATCCTAGATAGTGGTAGTCTACTAAGTTCACTCCAGGCAGCTCCCAGTTGACCAGCTCTACATTTCTGGTGCTGATTTTCTGCTAGGAAACTTGTTGCCCCACCCATTTCCCATTGGTCATCTCTGGTCACCTTGTAGCTTTCAATCTGAAAGCCACTTTACCCCCCCCCACCCCCACAGCAGCTCCCATTAGTCTCACCCCCACAATCAGTTTCTTTCTGTATCCCTTTTTAGGACACATGGAACCTTCTAGAAGTTTTTGGATGCAAACTCCAACCCTCCTTTTGCCTAACCCTATTGTATGCTGATTTTATTTTGACATTGTCCCTACTCAGAATGTCCCATAAGAAATGATGACAAATATTCTCTGTTTCTGACTTTTCCATGTTCTCTATATGCAATCTTGTGCTAGGAGTTCTGCTTAGATAGACATCTAAAAACTGATCACTTCCCTACCTGTCTCTCCTTCTTCTTCCACACTCCAGGCACCACTGAACTGAAAAGGGGCTAGCCTTTGAAGCTGGCAGAGAGTTGATCAAAGGGAAGATGCCAGATGATTAGAGAAGAAATTATGGCAGGTATCAGAAAATTTTACTCTGCCCATCTAGGTTCTTGAAAGGACTAAATAGCATTGTGCATATATGTGCTATCTGTTCAAATAAGAATAAACCAAAACAACAGATTGCTTTGATTCACATCTGACCTCCACCAGCAGGAAGCTCTATGACCTTTCACATTTCATTTAAACTCTCTAAATCTCAGTGTGCTTGGCTGTAAAATGAGAATTACATTAACCCCCACCTCACTGACTCCTGAGGTGAAATAACGTCTCTGAATCCCACTCACATGTGCATTTGGATGCTAGTGAAAAAGTATGAGTGCCAGTTTTTGGGGGAATATGTGTTCTTTGGTGCCACCCTGAATAAAATTGAGTTTTTCTTCTAGTAAGGAAGAAAGAAATAGATGCAGGTTAGGTTCCTAGTAAGTGGCTCTCACCATAATTGGTAAAGTTTTCTCAGGATAGTTCCTAGAACAGAGTAAGTACTGGAACTATTAGACAATGGCAGAAATACTGATCATGAAGCCATATGATGGCTGCAAAAGCAAGCAGAGACAGAACCCTTTCTCCATACATTAATTAGTTCATTAAGTCAACATAAGCCATATGTGATTTGAAATTTTGGATTGTGTCTACTTAGTTGCAAGGCTATTATGAAAAAAAGACTGGAGTTCATGGGTATCCCCTTATTGTGTCTATGCCAGATCCCTGTCTACACCACACATAGTACGTGCTTAATATTCTGTTGAGTGAATGAATAAGTGTACCTCTTGGGTTCAGATGGGTTTCAGCCTCCCCCATTACATTTTTGAAATCTCTATCCCTATAACCTTCACTTGACCTCCAAGTGGTTTTTTGGGGGGCACTTATTGGCAGAGCTGGATTCTACCCTTCCCACAGTGTGCAACAGCAAAACTGCATATTGAATTTTATTTCTGGCATTTCCTAGCCTGGGCTTTATTCACCCTGTCCTTTTATGTGCAATGTCTGTCCCTTCTTCACCTCCAGCAGGTGCTAATCCAGCAGCTCAAAGTAAGAGGTGTGAATTTTTTCTCACTGTGTGGTCATGTTTCTTAATCAATTGCCTTACTTGTCAGCACCAAGTAAATACAACTTTGATTTGAAGAGAAAGAGGGAGCCAAAGGACATGGCTGCAAAAGCAAGCAGAGACAGAACCCTTTCTCCATACATTAATTAGTTCATTAAGTCAACAAATACTAGCAATTTTTTGAGCAATGATAGGATGCCAGATGCTGCTCTGCAGATTAGCTCATTCAGTCTTCACAATATTTCAAGGTGCTGTGATGATTCTTATTTTATACATGAGATTAATTAGAGAACAGATAGGTCAGTAGCTGTAGAACTCTATCTTGATTTAACTCTGTGCCCAGGGGCCAAAGATGTAGCAGTGAATAAGTAAGACAGGTCTTCCTCATCCTGCCTAGGGGTGGGATATGCACAAAAGCCAAACAACTGGGGGAAAAAAAAGGGGAGAGTATGGTAAATGGGTACAGGATTGCAGGAAAACAACAGTCACTTCTAATGTTTTAGAACATGGTGGGGTAACTATGCTTGATCACATTCGATTGCATATTTCAAAGTAGCCACTAGAGAGGATTTGTAATGCTCCCAGTACAAAGAAATAATAAATGTTTGAGGTGATGAGTATGTCAATTGCCCTGACCTGACCATCATGCATTGTATACATGTATCAAAATGTCACACTAGATCCCATAAACATGAACAATTATGTGCCAATTAAAATTCATATACACATATTTATTAAATGCATACACACATATTAAAGCAAGCAACAAAATTCACAGTAATTTCAAATAGTATTCTAGTTAGCCATGCTTTTGGAAGCAAGTAGAAGATAACCTAATACCATGGCTCACACCCCAGGCCTTTGATTTTCTCCCTGGAGCAGAAGATAGGAGGATGCTGGTACTGGCTATGTGGCTCTCATATTTGCATCCCCCCTGGGGTCCTGCAATTTTGAAACACCTCCCCTTCTGTCCTCATTACTGTAGTTCAGCAGGAGGTAAAGAGGCAGAGACAGTGTCTATTTCAGGCAGGGCAAGCAGATTTCTGCATCTCTCATGGGCCACCTCTGACCAGCTGGCCACAAAGGAGAAGAGCAGTGTCAATGGAAGTCATGTGCACTACCAACAGTGCCTGATACAGAAAGTGAAAGGGTAAATTTTCTAAGCTGCAAAGCCTGAGTTAAAATGTAAAAGACCAGGCATTGTAAATTTTCTAAGCTGCAAGGCCTGGGTTAAAAAGTGAAGGACCAGGTATTGTTAAGTTCCTCTGCTACACCCAGAACCTGAAATTCCTGAAACAGTTAAGACAACGCCTTACTGGCCATTTAGCCTAGGCTCTGTGCAGCTTGTCATGTAGGCATACAGGGCCTGAACCAATCAGTTTGAATGTGTACCCCGCTTAGGAGTGACCAATCACCCCGGCCGACCTGTTCCTGCCAATGAATGTGCTAATCATGCATGAGAGTTGTTGTTCAATTTTCCCGCCCCTCATGCTGATTTATTCTGATGTATGCAAAGCCCCCGCCCTCCCCAAAAAGTGTACTTAAGCACTGCTTGACCCCTCCCCGGGGCTCTGGGCTGCTCTCCCTTCTTGAGTGAGTACCGGAGCCCCAGCATGCTGGATCCCTAACAAATCCCCTTCTGCAATTGCATGAGTCAGTCTTTTGGTCGTCTCTTCCTCCGACACTTCACCGGACCCTTACAAAAGTACCATGGAAGAAATTTACATGGGGTAATTGGTTAGAGGGATTCAGTGCAGAAGGTAGTCAGGGGAAGTGACATTTGAACCTCTGTGACCAGGAGCCAGCCCTGAAAATACTTGGGACACTTTTCCACATAAAGAACATCACAATTCAAAGATCTTTGTTTGAAAATGATCATTGGGAGATCTCAGGAGAGAGAGGCCCAGGGTAGTTACAGCTCAAGACCAAAAGAGAGCAAACAAAATTAAGGCAAAAAGGGAGATAGGAGCTAGATGGTGCAGGTCTCACAGAGAGTTTGAAAGTTATTTGGTTCTAAGTGTAGTGAGAAGGTGAAAGATTTTTATCAGAGGACTGGCATGATCTGATTCATGTTTTAAGAAGAATTACTTGTGTAGAAGAGCTCTTTTGAGAGTGATGAGGCTTAAAAAGAAGATCTACTTCCAGGTTATAATATAGTTTTTAACAGATCCTTCCTCATGATTATTTTTTTCTTCCTCTTACACATCCCCTGCCTTCTGCTTAATTCAGGGCAGCTTCTGAAGAACTGGACTATTTCCTGCCAATCTGTCTCTCCAGGGCTTTGCACAGGGCCAGATATTTGCACAGTGATTGATCAATATGGCTTGAACTGAACTGGCCAGAAGCGAGTACTTTTCTCCAAGATCTGTGAGCTGCTGCATCAACTCACCCTCCACTCACAGTTTTTGGCTAGGTCGGTGGCTCTCAGCTGGGTGAGTTTGTCTTCAACAGGATATTTGGTGGGCTTAGGATGTGGCTCAAGCAGTAGCGTGCTCGCCTGGCATGTGTGCGGCCCGGGTTCTATCCTCAGCACCACATACCAACAAAGATGTTGTGCCCACCGAGAACTAAAAAATAATTATTAAAAAAATTCTCTCTCTCTCTCTCTCTCTCCTCTCTCACTCTCTCTTTAAAAAAACAGGATATTTGGTAATATCTGCAGGCATATTTGGCTGTCATAACTAAAAAGAGAGTGGGAGAATGCTACTGGCCTCTAGTAGGTATTGGCCAAGGACACTGAAGAATAGTCTACAATGTGAAGGACACCCCATGACACAGAATTCTGTGGCCTCAAGGGCTAATAGTGCTGAGGCTGAGAAAATGTGGCTGATTTACATGCCTGCTTTTTTTGTTTCTCTAGTATTTTCCTTTAAATATTTTACTTTTAAAGTGAAATTTTAAAAGATACCATAAATTATTCACCAAAAGCAGAAACTCATGTCATTTTCTCTAAATAGATGATAATTGGAAGATACATACTCAGAAAACTAAAATCTATGGCATTCTAGTTGGATATTGTGATGAGTTCAAGACTAAGAATCCAACCAGACTCCAAACCTGAAGCTTGCTTTCTCTTTGTTAAATACAGGCTGTGATCAAGGTCCTAAAGATTGAGAAAGACTGAGGAACTATTCCACGTTAAATGAAAAAATATGTATAATGTGATTCCTAAATGGTTGTGCATCAGAAAAAGAAATAAAATTATTGAAAATGACTTCATTGGGACAACCAGAAAACTTTGACTATAGATTGTATGTTGGATAATATCATGGTGTTCATATTACATTCCTGAATTTGGTAACCATATTGTGGTTATACAAAGGAATGTCTCTGGTCTTAGGAAATACTTCAAATATTTAGAACTAAAGATTCTAACATCGGAATCTCAATGCTTTAAAAAAATTGTGTGTGTGTTATATGCATGTGCATAAACACATACCTATACACATATAAATATGTACAGAAAGAGAGCCATGTGCACACAAGAGCTTACAAGTTAAATTGGGAAGAAATATAAGCTTTCAAATCAAGTGTATAAAAGACTATTATGCTGTTTTTGTAACTCTTTCATAGCCTTGAATATTTCCAAAATAAAAATTAAACAAACAGAAACTCTCTTGAATTTACTTCTCATGGCACAAATCTCAAATTTTTTTTGGAGAACAGGTAGAGCACTTTCCAAGCATGTGTGAGATACTGAGTTCAATCCTAAGCACCACATAAAAATTAAATTTTAAAAAAGGTATTTTCCATCTACAACTAAAAAGTAAGTAAAGTTTTTTTAAAGATTTTAGGAGCTCAGAGGGCCTTCAGGTATTAAATTGTTTTTATTGAATTGAACAATTCATGTTTTATTCCCAAAATTATTAACAAAATTAAAATGTCTCATAAATAGAAAAAAAGTATCTACCCTGTCATTAAGTTTATATAGATAAGACAGCCAAGTTACCTAAGAATCCGACCAGACTTGTTATTTTTTGGGGGGGTGGGGGGTGGAGCAGGGTGTGATATGATTGTGAAATCACATATCTGCAGAGCTGTCATTATGCACATTCATGGGAGAATATGTTTGATTGTATCCTGAGATTGTGATGCTCCTAGCATGTGTTGACTGATAATAAAGAGACACTAGCAGTAAGAGAGAGGTGTTGCAGATGGACTATGTCCAAGAGACTTTATCATCAGAAAGACTTAAAGCAGACAGATAGGATGCTGATTTTCCTCACTGCAGTTCACTGTGTTCAATTCACCCAGAGGCCTCTGCTGGCTCATCAGCTGGCTGTTTCTCTTCAGTCTCATCAAAGTGCTGTTGTGAGACTCAGTTTCCTCACATGCAAAATGAAGATAATACAGAGTAAGCTGACTTGGAGTAGGGTCATCCTGCCCTCTGAAGTCTTTAGCTATTACTGACTTGAAACTCCACACCCACCAGCATTCCAAGTGCCTGGGGTAAATTCCAATGCCTGTGCAAAAATGTAATTGAATTCCTAGGACCTTACATTCTTATGATATCTAGGCCTCAATTTCCTCCTGTCTTGGCTGATGTCTTGTTGGTCCTCTGAGTCTTGTGACTTTGTATGTAAATTCATTGTCACAAGAAATTAGTCCTTTGCTGGGATTTCCAATACACATGCATACACAAACAAAGAAGACATACAGGCTCAAAAATATACACACACATATGCACTCTTATGGATGGACTCAAACACATAGAAATAAAGACACACAAATGTACACAACAGATATGGACTGCCTCACAGAACTAAAAAAAACATAAAAATATCGACATACATACTTATAGACACTGACATAGTTAGACATGTGCACACACATACAAATTGATAGACACACAGAGACCCTGGGCACAGACACCAAGCTTGTTTGTGCAGTGAACTTTACAAAGATCTGGGGATATGGAAGGAGTCTTTAATGCAAACAACTTACACAGGAATGTTAGGAATCTTCCTTCAAAGCTCCCTGAACTTCTGTCCATTTCCACCTTTTATATTTCCTGCCCTTCCCCAATATTCTCCTCCACTTTTTCGTTTATCAGAACAATTTGTGTCTTTTCAACTCCCTAATTTCAAAGTCTGCTCTGGACTTCTCTTTGCACCTCTGTCTTCTGATGATCTAGCTATGCTGAGAAACACCCTCTGATTTGGTCTCCTGCACTGACACCAGGTTTTGCCAGGGAAAAATTGCAGGAGAGATTTATTTTCCCACTGATGTGAAGTATGCCACACGCCCTCACACAGACCTAACCTAAAATGCTGGCATGGAGCTCACCTCTTGATTCTATCATTATTAACCAAGGGTTTTGTATTGGTACTGTTTAAAGTTTTTTTCCACCTCTACAAAATCACAGAATATTCCCGCAGTCCCTTCACCCAGTTTCCTCTAATATTGACTCTTAAAAAGATTAACTAGGGTGGGCACAAGGGTGCATGCCTGTAATCCCAGAAACTCAGGGGGCTGAAGCAGGTGTATTGCAAGCTTGAGGCTAGCCTCAGCATGTAAGCAAGTCCCTAAGAAACTTAGCAAGACCTAGTCTCAAAATAAAAAAATAAATAAAATAAAAAGGAATAGGGATGTCTCTTAGTGGCCATGAACCCCTGGCTTCAATCCCCAATATAAATACATAAATAAATAACTATAGTATAATGATCAAAACATAGACAAAAACCTGGGTACAAAACTATCAACTAATCTACAGACTTTATTTGAATTTAACCAATTTTCCTTTAAGTTCTTGTTTCTGTCTGTGTTCTTGTGTTAGTCATAATTACTCCTTAGTCTCTTCAAGTCTGTGACAATGCCTCAGTCAATCCTAGTCTTTTAATGACCATTATCCTTTTAAAAGATGCTGGTCAGATGTTTTTCACAAGGTCTCTCCTCTTGGGTTTGGTGTTTACTTATGACTTGGCCAGGTTATAGGTTTTGTAGGGAGATGCCACAGAGGTGAAAGGTCCTTATGGGATTATTTGGTGGGAAGGGGGATACATCAACATGACTGGTTAGGAGTTATATTAATTTCAATCATGTGATTCTTCTTGAATTTCTTATTATAAACTTACTGTTTCTCCATTTGTGATTAATAAATATCTTGGGAAAGTGTCCCAGCCGGCAGGACACATCAACATGGGCAGCAAACCTAGATGGGGAGGAATGAAGGGGCAAGAGACATGAAAGGTGACAGCAAGACAGGAGTCTGATCAAGCTGCAAATTTTTATTGTTCACACAGGGGTATTTATATGCTGGGGATGGGGAAGCTCTCTAATCATCAATTGCTGTATGTGGGTGGTAAAACTGCCAGCTGCAAGATGTCTGATGATTCTGATAACCACAGGATGTTCCAGGGAGATAGGTAGCTGCAGGATGCCTCCCAGGCAGGATGTCTCCCTGGGGGCTGTCAGGCTAATCTTTGAAGAAGAATTTCCTTCTATTCCCTGACAGGAAAGATACCTTGAAAATATCTTATTTCTCCCTCAATTTTTACTTACTTAGGGGATGTGGTTCAGTGGTAGAACATTGGCCTGTCATGCATGAGGCCCTAGATTAAATTCCCAGTACTAGAGGAAAAAATTGTTTTTGCTCACTTATATTTTTGGCATCCATTCATAGATCTTACTTATAACAATTATTACTATGTTTCCCTAAATGTTATTTTATTTTTATTTCACTCATTCTTTCTTTATTTATAAACTGTAATTTTCTTTAAGGAAACAACTTTCTCTTTCTCTATTCTTTTCTTTCTTCTTCTTATTTTATTTCTATCCATATGAGTTTATGGTTATCTATTTAATTCTATGACTTATAGTCCAATACTATCATTATTTATTTGCTCAAACTGTTCCATCTTTGGCTTTTGGGAACTCTTTCAGATTGGTTTCTGTATGCTTTCAGTAAGTTCCTTCAAATCAACCAGGTTATGCTGCATGCATTACAAATATGTCACAAGGAGTCCTCCTGATATATGTAATTATAATGTACCATTTTTTTTAAAAAAGCCCCTATTCCTTATTAAGTATCTCTCTATTTTCTGCCACTACAAGGTTTCAGGATTATTTTGCATTTCCCCTGCTCCAGTTCTGGGAGCAACCATATCTTCAAGAGCCATGGTCTCTATTATTGGAGAATAGTATTTAGAAGCCAGATGTGGGTGGAGATATGTCCTGCTCATTTTTTTTGGAATGAGCGTTCTAAGCCCTCTTAGTGCTCAGAATTTGGAACTATGTTATGAATATAAATGAATGCATACACATACATCTGTTTTTTATTATTTTTTTCCTTTTATTAAAAAGCTTTCATTTATATTGATACTACTAATTTCAATTCATCAGCCCAGTGTTCATCCTAATACCATCTTTTTTTTTTTCCTTTTTTTTTGTTTGGTACTCGGGATTGAACCCAGGGATATTCTGCCACTGGGATAGTTCTCCAGCCTTTTTTATATTATTTTGGGAAAGGGTCTCACTACGTTGTGGAGATTGGTCTCAAACTTTCGATCCTGCTACCTCAGCTTCCTGAGTAGTTGGAATCACAGACCTGCACTACTGCACCCAGGTAATTTTCTCTTTCCTTACTTGTAACTGTGGAATTCATTCTTCCTTTTCTTTTTTAAACTAAAGGTTGTTGCTTACATATTGCTAAATTGTGAAAAATGTTCCTCGATCATGCCTCCCCATCTTTTTTCTCCTCTAGAAATGGCTGACAAAAGAATACAAGATAGGTTACTATATATTGCTGTCAGAAGCTACATAAATGAGAAGCCAGCTGATTTCATGGTCTTTCTTAATGCAAAAAGCACTAATCAAACCCTTTATGCTTTATCAGTAGTGGGATGCAGGAAGTTCAGCCAAGGCTGTGGAATGTAAGCTGATTTTTCCAGCCAAATGAGTCAGATAAGATGAGAATGAACATTTATTTAAGCAGTTGTGCATCAACATGGTTCTGAAAAAAAAGGCTATTTCTCACTCCATCCCTCTGGGGAAAATTCCTATTCTGAGTCCCTCTCACTTTGGTCATTGGCCTCCTGGAAGCAACTTGCCTCTTGGCCCACCTCTTTATCTCTTCATTGATTTCTGGTCTCTTCTTATTTCAACAATGCCAACATACCTGCTGTTTACTTTTCTTCCTACAAACAGGGGTCTCTTTTATTTTCCACAGACCCCCTGGGTATTCATCTCAGTGTGGGGTCTCAGCAAACACACCTGAAAGCTTGGGTCTTCAGAATATTTTCAATCAGAAAAGCCAAGATTCCATCTTTCTTTATTTTGTAGCTTGAGCTTTGGTTTTCCTCAAAGGTTGACTGTTCTGATGACATTTGGGGTGTGGGAAAATGATCTGTTCTTCTGTCCTTTTATAATAGCTCAGAATAATTCAACAGGCAATCTCAACTAGAAATGCTCACCAAAACCTCAATTTTGCCTACTGTGCTTCAGATATGTGAAAGATGTGAAAGGAAGGGGGACAATATTAGATCACTTTGAGGGCATTATTATTCCCAACTAAAATCCCCATTATTTGGGTTTCTTCTAGTAAGAAAAAAATAAGCTTTGTGCAGGTATTATTTCTTTTAGAGTTATCAATGATTCCAGAATCCCACAGGCCTGTTTGACTGCCATCATGATCCTCCCATAGGGAGAGATGGAGGCCACCTCCACAGTGGACTGGGCTAACCATAAATGAATTGGAAACACCCATAGTGAGAAAAATGTCAGTGACAGTGGGAGGCTAAAGAGGACCTAAGATTTCTTAACCATATCCAAAAAGCCTGAATGGAACTGACTGGCATCCACAGACTTCCTTAGGATGCACTGGACAGATTCCTGGAGGTACCAGGGAGATAATTTATGATTGGGACACCGAATCATTGCAAGACTGTGAAGAACTCATTTTGAGGATTCTGAGAATACTATGCATTCTAGGAAGGAATGGTTAGCACAGTCACTTAGACTTGGTGGGAAGTATGAGTGATAATATTAATGATGACAGCTATGTGTGTATGCTGAATAGGGATAATAACAGTGTTGTAAAAAGAAGATACTCATAACAACCAAGATGGTTGGGATTTAGTTCATGTCTCCCTTATAAACCAGGCAAGGCACTTAAGTTTACATCTTAATAAATTCTCACAACCATGAGGCAGGTACTCCCATTAGTTCATTTTACTTCTGACAACTGAGATTCACAAAGGTGGAGAATTATACAGTGGTCACAAAATTACCAGTAAACAAAGGCATTTCATTAATATTTCACTGTGTGGTCTTATTGGAGGGATCTGTCTTGTGGGTTGTAGGAATGTGATTTAGCTGAGTTAAGCATTCATGGGGTTATGGCTAGTGCTTTAGCACAGTGTCCCCAATGGTAGTTACATGACTCAGAGAAAGGAAACTGATACCCAATGCAATCTAATGATGGAGGTGCTCAGTCAGCCAGTAAAGGAATGTGCTGTTGGGGGGCAGTCATAGTATCAGGGATGGGGCCACACAACCAAGTATTTAATGACCTAGCTGGGGTTCAGAAACAAGGTAGTGAGGATTGAGAGAAGACATGCCAGACAGACACAACAGCAGAAGCCAAAGCACTGCAACATACTATGGGCCTGCAGTGACAGGCAGTTTAATGCAGTCAGAATACATGGTTCAAGGTAAAGGGAGAAACAAGAGAGAGAAATCTGGAAGAGAAGCAGGGGCCTTAAATGAAGATAGATAGAAGCCAAGGCCTTGGGCAGTAGATAGATAAAGGCCTGGATCTGGAGTCCAATTCAGCCATATGCTAACTATTTTGACCCTGGGCCACATCTTTAGAGGTTTTCTAAGCTTTGTTTTACATAACTGAAAAGCATAGTGACAGATAATAGTCTCCATTTTAAACTGACAGCTTGGGTATCTGGTCTGTGGTCAGAGTTGATGAATGGATTTGCCAGGGCTGGAGAAAAAACTTGAGGCTAAGCTTCATAGGAAAATGCCCCAAACCACATGCAGGCTTGGCTGCATGAACTAACGCCACTTCTCCCTTGCTTCCCTGGAGAGCCAGGTGCCAGAAGCCTATCATTGCTTCAACTCCTGCTACTGTCAGCCCAGTGCTGCTTATCCTAACTGAAAGAGAATAATCAGACTAAATTAGTTAGTGAGTGGACAGCACTTGGAGCTGTGCTAGGCACCTTGTAGCTGTCCTTTTGATGTGATTTTTGCCTTCTTACCCACTCCTTAAGCTGGTGGATTTGGTTGGGTTGATATGAAGAAGGGGACTCATATTCTCTGGCTCATATAGCAGAATTATTTCCTGGAGAGTGGACAATCTTGGAGGGTGAATGGACCTGCATTTTCTAACAGACATAACTATCATGTAACCTATAGTAGCCCAGGAAAACTCTAACAACGGGACAAACTAAACCTTAAAGGCTCATGATTTATCAGAACTTGACCCAGAAGTAGACAATGCTGTCTTGTGGAACAGGATCAAACTCAGACTCAGGTTCAAATTCTGACTAACTATGAACACCTATGCTAGTTTCTTCATCTCCAGGACTGGAAGAATATATGCCTTCAACAAATGTTAGCTCCTCTTCTTTAGAAACAATTATTATGATATCCCCTGGGAAAAAGTATCATGTGTCTTTTCCCTAACATCATGTATATTCTATGTCCTGTATGTCATTCCATTGTACATCATTTCAGCAAAATGTCAACCAAAGAGACTACAGAATTCAATACATTCTGGGTCCTGCGCAAGAAATGTCAGAGGGAGACCTTAGGAAATTCATGCAATGAAGCTGAAATATTTTATTGATAACAATTTTATGGAGACCAGGGATATTTTAGCAGATGACCTCCTAGGTGTGTCTCTTTTTACCTTGGTGAACATTGGGGCCAGGGATGGGGTGAAGAGTGAAGACTGGGGTTAAAAGGCAGTGCCTTTGGTGGAAGCAGGGACAGGGCCTGGAGGTTGTCATGAAGGGCACTGGTTTGAGAATCAGAGGAGCCTGGATTCCAATGTGGGCTCTTGTCACTTCCTAGCTGTGTGACTTGGAGCCCATTGCTTAATCTTGCCACGCCAATTTTTTCTCTGTGAAATAGGGAGGATGGTAGTACCCTCTTAAGGCAGTTGTGAGGATCCAAGGGGTGTCATTAAAGTTTTCAGGGGCTATGATTACTATTTTTACCATCGGGGCTGAGGCTGGGAGGTCTAGGGCCTGGGCAGGCACATGCGCAAAAACACCAGGTGGGCCAAATGAGACCCAGGTGCTGCCTAGCACCTGGTTGCCTAGCACCTGGGTTATAATCCTTTGGGGTCAGGGGGTGGCTGGAGTGGATTCAGGGGCGGGGATATGAAGAGAAGTTTGCAAGAAGGCTAGTACTGACCTTCAGGCCCAGTGGGCGGTGTAAAGAGGAGGGGCCAAGCTAGTTCCAGGCTGGGTTTGCTCAGTGGTGAGGGCGGAGTAGTGAGGGGAGGACCAAAGTCTCGTGAGATCCCACAGCGTAGCTATAGCGGCCGTGGAGGAGGCAACGTGAAAGGTGAGCGGTGGGCTGTGGGCGGCGGTGGCGGTGGCCATTGGGACCTGAAGAGGGTGAAAGCAGCAGACAGCAGAGACTCAGCCCCTGGCGAGGGGAGCGGGGTGGGTGGATGGCAGTTTTTCGGAGGCAGTCCAGCAGGGCTTGTGGCTGAAGCGGCGCCGCCTGGTCGGCGCCATCCTGGACCCGTGCGGGGTGGGGCGGCTGGCCCTTGGGCCAGTTCCCCCTGGCCAGTCAGACCTCGCGCTCGGTGGGACCCAAGACCCGCCTCAGTCTCCCAGGGTTGCTGGGTTGGCACTGCTGGTCATGGCTGGTTCACTTTGCTGTATGCCAGGCACTTAACTTGTGCGCTTCCATGCAAGGGCTGCACGGAGAGGTGCAGCGCCCTGCCCAAAGTTGCACTGTTGGGATGTGGTGGGATGGGGCTTCCAATACCTGCACAGGCCTGTGCCCCTTCCTTGCCTCCAGTCCTTCTTCTAGCAGAGCTTGCAGCTGGTTTCCTGGGGTCGTGGTGGGGCTGCAGAGAGTGTGTCAGACCCACTCTGAAATTGGATGCAGCATGTTATGTGAATTCATTGGGAAAGGCTTTTTTTCAAGCCTTTTGTCCAATTCCTGGAAGGTCTTCCACTCATAAATTGTCATTTGGTCCTGTGTAGAGAGAAGAGGTGGGCATAGAGTTACCTTTATACACTAGGCATCAGGTCACTAGCCCAAGGCTTGCCTCAGGCAAAAGAATGATTCCCATTGAAGCCTGTGATTCTATCCTGGAACAGTTGGTTGTCAACCACAGAAACAAGGCCTCTGTGTTTGGTGTTGAGCGTTTTTAGAGCCCGCTTCACTACTGAGCAGTGAGGTTCCTAAATAAGAGAACCAACCTACACACATAAGTGAAAGTGGGTATGATACGTTCACTTACATGTAAAAGAGAAATAAAGGGATAACAATTTGTGATGTGCAGTGCTGTCTCACTTATAACCAGAACTTTCAGCTGTGGTGGAAGACAGCATGCTTTTGAGTGCTTGCACCTGCTGCTAATGAAGAAGTTTGAGTTAAAAAAAAAAAAAGTATTAGGATCTAGTTCAAACAAGAAAATTAAAGAGGGAGATGAAGATGGAAACTAGGGAGAAAACACTTAGTGCTGGGATAACCTTATTTAAACTAATAAAAAGGAAAGGCTAAATTGAAGCAGTGATGACATGTCAAGTTCAATTACAGGCTGCCTCAGTCTACCCAAAGGTCATACTATGGCTCTTCCTTGGATCTCTTTTTTCACTATATCACAGCACATCCTTTGTGTCTTCTGCTTTGAGGTACTGCTACTTGAAGGAACAGTAATGAGTTCCTTCAGTTGCTAGTAATAACAGTAAAATATTAACAAGACTGAAACTTTTGGATTCATTAAGATGAGATTTATCTGCTATCTCATACTGTTAGCTTATATACTAGTCTATGTTTACTCGTTACAATTTTAAATTTATGTTGAGTTAATGTGCAGTGTGAAGAAATGAGCACTAATTTTCAGACAGTTTCCTTATTCTGCTGAAGCATCCCTTACTACTTTGTCTTACATAATTAGAGGCAAGCTGTGGGGTTTCCTATAACAGCTTTAAATATTATGTCTTAAAGAAATGCTCATTTAAAGTTGGCTTGATTAAACCATTTTAAGATCAAAATTCTTGTGACCAAGATGAATCTTGATGATACACATCCATCCCACCCAACCATTGTATGAAGCCTAGATCCTGGCCCCCAAACTCTTTGATAACTAAAAATTTTTCTTAAGGACATTTCTGCCTCTTTGAGAATACTATTAAGAATATATGCATTATCTACTTAATTTTAACAAGAAAGGGGTGACAAACAACTTTTTTTTGGAGAAAAAAATTTTTTTTCTGAAATGTCTGAAATATAACAAAGACATGGTCTTGGTTAGTGACACTTTTGTCAATTATTCTAGAATCTTGGGAGGCAAGGTTATTTTCTGTCATAAAATTATGTCTGTATTTGATGGGAATTCACATTAGAAATGTTGACAACTAAACACTAGAATCATTTTAGCAGTTTGGAGTGAGAAAAGAGTTGGAAAGTGACAACAGTGAGTGTGTACTACAGCAGGTCTGAGTTGAGTAGAATATACTTTCATGTCATCACTTAGGGGCTGGGTTACTTACAGGGATTGGATTGAACCCATAGGTGCTCTACCACTGAGTTATAGCCATTTTCCCTTCTTGAAATGGGATCTTCTGAAGCTGTTGAAGCAGTCTCAAACTTGGGATCCTCCTGTTTCAGCCTCCCAAATTGTTGGGAATACAAACAAGCAGCTCAATGCCCAGCTGTAATCACTTTTAGAATAAACCTTTCTACTCACTTATGTTCATATTAGCAAATTTGGAAAATGTAGATAGATGTGCATATACCAGTCTTCATGGTATGACTCATTACAAATTATCTTTTCATTTGAAACACTAGCTATGACATAGAAAAATTAAAATAAAGTTCATCTTAAACTAGCTACAGTGTAACAAAAATTTCATCAACTTGTTTAACTCTAAAAAGGATATTTATTTTGATTTTTTAAATTTTTTGTAAGGTGTATGTTGCTTATTACTCTTGAAAGGTGTTGTGAAAACAAACATGTAAGTAAACACTTCTCAGAAGAGGATATATTTTCAATTGTCTAGAGATATATTGACTCTCTTTGACCTGAGAAGTCAGCCAAGTTGAAAATAATTAATTTTTAATTTTTTGAGCAAATAAAATGTTCCATAGTAAAAGAGGTCAGTACTGTTAAAAAATACTGCTGAAAATCATTACTTTTTTTTTCATATTCACATGTTCCTAAGTAAACTAAATAAATAATGAATTACAAAGATATTGAAAATGTTCCAGTTTCTAAGCATAGAGGATATGTTTTCAATGGACAAAACATGCATGCCTTTATGTTGTTTTCCATTTGAGAGACATAAGAGTCAGCTAGAAGGAAAACAAATACTTTACCATACAATTCTGTGGTTTATAATTAAGACATTTCATTGATTTTTAAGATGCATATCATAGATGGATGGAATCTTAAAATTGGCATGTCATAACCACATGGCATTTTTTCTATTGAGTGGTACATATAATAAGAATGTTCTAAGTGTCTTAAAGGTGATGGCATCTCAGAGGCAATGAAATAGAAAATATATAAAAATATCAGGACATTGGTTAATATTTAGCACCAAAAACTATTAAAGGGTGACTTGCAAAAAGAAGATACACAATTTTTTATCCTTCTTTTTTTGGGGGGTGGGGCGTGAGTACCAGAGATTGAACTCAGGGAAACAGAGCCACATCCTCAGCCACATTTTATATTTTATTTACAGACAGGGGCTCACTGAGTTCCTTACTGCCTCACTATTGCTGAGGCTGGCTTTGAATTTGAGATCCTCTTGTCTCAGCCTCCAGAGTTGCTGGGATTATAGTCGTGTGCCACTACATTTAACTTCTAATTCCTTCTGTCTAAACTAGAATTCTTTATTCAGAAGATTCCTATAGAGATCTTTCTCCTCATGTAAAACAAATGTAAGGCCAGTGTTCATATACATAAGTACATGTTTTTTTGAAAAGGGTTTGAGGGAAACAAACTTCTTGGTTCTTTTTCATGGAGAGCACATGGTGGGCAGTTAATGCATTTGAGGTTAAGTTGTTCAGAAAACATGAACAAAATTTATGAAATATCGATTATTTTTGTTTTTTTTCTCCTATTTCTGAAAGCTTGTAGGTCCACTCATACTTTTTTTTCAAGACATCCTTAAGTTGAATTTTGATGATTTATACTTGTTATAGTTTTATAAGAATGTATTTGAAAACATTTATTCTCTGTGAACGAAGCTTATGTTGGAAAGTAGCTCCATGATATATCTTGGCTAGGAAGCCTGTAAAAGGACTTTTTTCATTTGATACTGAGGACAGGTTTCATAGGAAACTCAACCATATGAAGGTTACATACCTTTTTCCCCCAGGAGGACTTCAGCTTTGCTTATCCAAGTGTGGTCCTAGGTCCTGGAGCTTGTTTGAAATGCACACTTGTGCTGTTGTGAATCTGTGGGAAGCACCAGACAACATAGGTGACTCTCAGACTTGAGGGTATTACCAGGATTGCTGGACTAGTACATAGTTTCTGATTCAGTAGTCTGGGTCTGAGCCTGAGAATCTTAATTTTAACGAGTTATCACATGATGCTCATGCTGCTGGTACAGGGGCCATATATGGAGAACCATTATACTAGAGTGTCCTCATTGTACATTTCTCTCTTCTTTCCTAATTTCTTACTTCTTCAAATAGCTTTTTAAAAACAGATTATCATATTCTTTAAATTGATTGAAGGGGGAAAAAGCATATGTTTTTGCGATTTTCAGCATCTAATTTCAGAGCAAAAAATCTATTTTAAGTTTGTTTTTAAGTCTTATCTGTAGGTGTCTCTTTCTCTTCTTTTTATAAGTATTCTTTTTAATGTTTAAAAAACTTTTTAATGTTTAAAAAACTTTTTAATGTAGATAGCATGTTCTTATTGTTCAAAAGTTAAAATGACACAGGCATGCTTGGGAAATTCTGATTTCTAATGGCTTTGCCCCCCCCCTTTACCCCTCTTTCTTAGATAACCTCCTTTAATTTATTTCCCAAAGATGTCAATTGTTTCCTTTTATAGTTGGAGAAATGCCAGTGTACTATATTCTTTTTATATAAACTATAGCATAATATGTAACTAATTCTGTCCCATGGCTTTTTTCTTTATATGCTCTTGAGATCTTTTTCTATTAGTATTTATTTAGAAAGAATATAATCTTTGTTTATAGAAAACACTTTTAAAAACACAGCTATGTTTAAACAGCATCTATTAAGTGCTTTGTTTACTGTGTGCCTGTTATTTTTACCTGTTGATTTCAGAACCCTTCTTTGAATATTCTTTGGTATTGTTAACTGTTGGATGTATAAGGGTGTCTCTGGGGTTTGTATTCTATTAGTCCCTTGTGGGTATTTGGGTCTTCTCTAGGTTTATCACACACCATACTGGGGTGAGACAGCTTGTATACATATCATTTTACATGTGCTGGTACATCAATGGGATACCTTTTTAAACCATTTTAAACTTCCAAAAGTACAGTTGCTCCTCTTTATCCATGGAGGATTTTTTTGAGGATCCCTTTGTGGATACTGAAATTCAGGGATGCTTGAGTCTATTATATAAAAAGCATAATATTTTTGTTTAAATTATGCACATCTGCTGCATACTTTTAAATCATTTTTAGATTGCTTACAATATTAATGCCATGTAAATAGCTGTTACACTGTATTGTTTAGGGATTAATGACAAGGAAAAAAGTTGGTATGTGTTCTGTATGACAATTTTTTTAAAAAATATTTTCACCTGTGATTGTCAAATCCAGTCTGAATACCACAGATACAAGAAAGCAGATTGCAGTGTATGAGAGAGTTCCTGTTTTTCTGAGGCCTTTCCAATGTACTGTGTCTTTACAACCCTTGAATTTGTTAACAGTTTGAAGGATGAGAATTATCAATATAGAGTTGTTTTAATGTACATTACTATTATTATTAATGAGGCTGAGCTTTTATGCTTAAAATCTAGTTGTATATTTTTTCCTGTAAACTCTGTTCATGTGTTTTTTCACATTTTTGTTTTGAATTATGTTTTCCCCCTTATCAATTTCTAGAAATTTATAAATTGTAGATATTAGCTCTGTGTGATATAAATTGTAGTTTTTCCCCAAATTTTCAGTTATTTTTTATTTTCCTTCACATATTTTGATATACAGAAGTCTTACATTTTTTTTTGAATTCTATAGTTTATATTACTCATTATGGTATATTGATTTTTTTTAAAAAAATTTTTCTTTATTTCTATGTGGTGCTGAGGATTGAACCCAGTGCTTCACAAGTGCTAGGCAAGCGCTTTACCACTGGGCTACAGGCCCAGCATAGGTATCTGGATTTTAAGTCACTGTAAGGCCTCCAAGATTTTAGAATTTGCCAATGGTTTCTTTTAGTACTTTTATGGTATCAATTTTACATGTAAATGTTTAAACTAGGATTTATTCTGGTGTTCAGAATGATGCATAGGTTCAACTTTATCTTTTTCTGTGTGCCTGTTATATTCACCTGTTGATTTCAGAAACCTTCTTTGAATATTCTTTGGTATTGTTAATTTTTGGATGTATTAGGGTGTCTCTGGGATTTGTATTCTATTAGTCTTTTTCTTCATATACCAGCATCTAATTATTGATTTTGTAAAAGTTTTAACATCTTTTAAAACTATTTTTCCTTTGTTGTTTTTATACTCCTAGGAATTCTTGCTTGCTTATTTTTCCATGAGTACTTTTGATGTCTTTTGACTACTGCCAGAAAAACAATAATCTAAACAAAATAAACATCAGATTAAATGTATACATTTAAATTCTATTTAACTTCTCCAAACTTTTTTTTTCTTATTTCAGGTTCTTAATAAAGGTGCTAAGAAAGAATGTAAGATAGGAAAATAATTAAATATTTTCACTGTGATGTTTTATGATTTTACATTTTAAAAATTCTTTAATTGTTGGGCTGGGGATGTGGCTCAAGTGGTAGCGCGCTCGCCTGGCATGCGTGCGACCCGGGTTCGATCCTCAGCACCACATACAAACAAAGATGTTGTGTCCACCGATAACTAAAAAATAAATATTAAAATTCTCTCTCTCTCTCTCTCTCTCTCTCTCTCTCTCTCTCTCTCTCTCTCTCCCCTCTCTCCCTCGCTCTTTAAAATAAATAAAAATTCTTTAATTGTTATTATTTTTTATACTGCTTCCTTAAGTTGTAAAAGGGATATTGTTTTAGGAGTGTTTGAGTTCATAGAACCTGTGGGTGGTAAGGTGGATGCCAATAATATGGGCTGTCTCTTTGACTCTAATATTTTAATTTCTATTATCTTGTCATTTTAAAGTGTGGTTCTCAGAAGGAGATCCTGTATGACATCTACTTGCAACATTCAGTGAATTATTTATTCTTAACTAGAAAGTTTAAAAGACTTGAAGTAATTTTGGTGATATAGAGGCACTTGTTTATCTTAAAAGTTTGTTGTGATTTTTTATTATAATAATTAGAAAAAATTCTACCTAAAAAACAACATAATGACAAAAGTAAGCCCTCAATTTTTGCACAAAGAACTGGCCACAATTAACTAATATTTGGAAACTTATTGATGGATATGAAAGTATATAGAAGACTTTAAATACACAGCAGTTTCTCTCTATATGAAGCTATGTGGTCATTTTAAATGAGTTTTATATATCTCTATTTGTGAGTTGAAACTGATGTGCATAATCATGGGTGATCATTTTATTGGCTGCCTAGTTTTATTTTTTAAATTATTTTTTTATTCATCAGTAGATCTTTATTTATATATGTGGTGCTGAGAATCAAATCCTGTTCTTCACAGGTGCCAGGCAAGTGCTTTACCACTGAGCTACAACAAGCCCTTGCTTCCTAGTTTTCCCTCATTTAGAGGCATCATACTTTATCTGTCTACTCCTTTGATAACCATTTCGATTGTTACTTGTTTTTCTTTCTGTGAATAATGATATGTTGATGATACTATACTTATTCATTTATCTTCTCAGAGGTATCACTGCCAGGTCAAACATTATATATTTATTTTAAATATGATAAATATGACTAAGCTGTTATCTGTAAAAACTATCCCCTTCAATGTCCATGAGAAACTTATTTTTAAAACCCTTCCTCACACCAAGTTTTGTTAATCTTTTTAATCTTTGCTAATTCAATAGGTAAGAAAAAGTACATTTTTGAGATAACATGTTTTTAATTGGTACTGGGGATTTAACCCAGGGCACTTCACCAGTAAATCCTGTTCTTCACAGGTGCCAGGCAAGTGCTTTACCAGTGAGCTACAACAAGCCCTTGCTTCCTAGTTTTCTCTCATTTAGAGGCATCATACTTTATCTGTCTACTCCTTTGATAACCATTTCGATTGTTACTTGTTTTTCTTTCTGTGAATAATGATATGTTGATGATACTATACTTATTCATTTATCTTCTTAGAGGTATAACTGCCAGGTCAAACATTATATATATATATATATAAAATATGAAAAATATGACTAAGCTGTTATCTGTAAAAATTATCCCATTTAATGTCCATGAGAATCTTCTTTTTAAAACCCTTCCTCACACCAAGTTTTGTTAATCTTTTTAATCTTTGCTAATCTAATAGGTAAGAAAAAGTACATTTTTGAGATAACATGTTTTTAATTGGTACTGGGGATTTAACCAAGGGCACTTCACCAGTAAATTAGATTCTCAGAACCTTTTATTTTTATTTTATTTTTTTATTTTAAGACAGGGCCTTGCAAAGTTTCTGAGGCTGTTCTTGAACTTTTGATCCTCCTGTCTCAGACTCTTGAGTTTCTTGGATAACAGGTGTGTTCCACTGTACTGAACTATTGAAGGAAACGTTGTGTTATTCCAAGATTTCTTTCATTCAATATTCTTATTAACAGAGAATTCTCTCCTTAAGAACATACTTGTGAATCTTATGTGTCAGATATTCTTAGGCTTAAATGTGATTAAAATATTTAAATATATTGAGTTGTTTTTAGGTCTTTTGCCTTGATTTTAACTCATTATGACAACTTGAGGGTTGGGGATGTGGCTCAAGTGGGAGTGTGCTAGCCTGGCATGTATGAGGCACTGGATTCAATACTCAGCACAACATAAAAATAAAATAAAGATATTGTGTCCACCTAAAAAGTAAATATTTTTAAAAAATTGAAAACTTGATCAACCAGCTATAATTGTTTTGAATACGGAATGTTTTCCTCTGCAAAGAGCAGTACTTTTGTATTTCATTCACCTGAAGGGAAGTCTAAAGTAACTTTCAAAATAAATTTTTTAACAATTTTCAAACATGGATACCAGTGGTTGAATATCATACAGAATATTCTTTCCATAATTGGTCGATAATATACTGTTTTTGAGTCATGTAAACTATGTGATTATGTGTTCATGTGTAAACCTCTATGTATTTCTTCTGTCCAAAAGATTTTATCACTTCCTGATGTAAATATGATTTTTAATATTATGTTTGCTTTAGATTTTATTTCAATCAAATAAGATTCATATAAGAATGGCCTCACATGAAGTAGATTCACAGCTTTGTCACTGACCTACTATTTATTCTTTGGCTTAATAAGACAACATTAAACTGTCTTCTATATATAAAGTACATCTAGATTGCCTTTCCTGAGGGGAGCTTTTGTTTTCACTTCAATTAACATTGTCTACAGAATACCCCAAGGTTGGGACCATATGGTCCAACTGGTGATTTATTCACCAGTTTTTATTCAGCACTGAATACCTACCTACTTGGTGGGCATCCACAGACATCCAAATCATTATTTACTTATGTTTTTAATTTTTTTGGCACTGGGGATTGAATCTAAGGCAGTTTACCACTGAAAAACATCTCCAGCCCTTTTATTTATTTATTTATTCATTCATTCATTCATTCATTCATTCATTTATTTATTTATTTATTTATTTATTTATTTATTTATTTATTTAGATAGGGTCTTGCTAAGTTGCTTAGGGTCTCACTAAGTTTTTAAGGCTGGCCATGAACTTAGGATCTTCCTGCCCCAGCCTCAATCTCCCAATGGTTGATGTGTATTCATTATTAGGTTAAAGATGTGAAAATGAATACCCATACAGTTTAATTTAGAGAGAACTAACATAGTTTCATTTAATTTAGATGTGCATAACTGTATGGCACTTGCTATTATTTTACTTGATGGTACTTTGTTTCAAAATTTGATTTGGACTATATTCTAGTTAATTTTTAGATTCACATAAGCCATGTATTTTGAATTTTTTTTTCCATTATGGGCAGAGTAAGTATTTAAACTAGGTATGCTGCTGGATATTGTTTAATATCTGTTTATGTTTATCAGTATAGACATCGCAATATTTTTTACAATATGTTTTTTGAAAATAAGAATAAAGTAAATGCCCCCAAAATAAAGTAAATATAATTGTATGGTTCACATTCTTAAAAATAAAAGCAGAGATTTAAATTGCCAGACTATGTATAATGAATAAGTTTTTTTCTGGCACCTGTCTGTGAAGGTTTCCTGACTCCTAAACCAGTTTATCATAGCCAAAGTAAGCAAAGAGATGGAAAAATTAATGATATAATAGATTTAAGCATTGTTTTAGTCTGTATTTTATATAGTTTATTACTATTGGAATACAGGATTCTAAAGAATAAATGTAACTAGTTTTAATTAGTATTTTTGCAGAAGTAATTTGCATGTGAAAATTTTAAAATCAAATAATCCCATAGAAATTTTTATTTGCACTTTAATTTACCTAGGAATTGTTTATTTTTATAATATTCATTTTCCTAGTTGTAGTTGAACACAATACCTTTATTTATGATTTATATATGATGCTGTGTATTGAACCCATTCTCCTGCATGTGCTAGGCAAGCTTACTTCAGGTAGAGCCACAACCGTAGCCCCTAGCAACTGTTTCTTAATACATAGTCCAAAATTAAATCAAGGAAGACTTGGAATTTTTGAGTCTTCATTATTGGGCCAAATTAATGAGGTTCCCCTGAACTTTTCCTAATAGGATCTTATTGTGGCTAAAGATGTAATATTATTTGTTTTCTAAAATATTGAAGTTCGATGTTTTTTAGTCTCTTTTCTGTGGCAGTACAGGAATTTGTTTATATCAGTGCCCTTTATTTTACTGATGAGTTCATTTCTTTAATTGTGTGCCCTAAAGTCTACTAAAAATATTCCTGGAAAGTGAGGGATTAAATAGAAGTTGTAATTAAAATGAAGGCTTTATCCTTTATTTCTCCTTTTAGCTGCATTTGTTAAAAATTTTTATACTATAATTAAATAGATATTAAGACTTTATTACAGGGTTGGGATAATGGCTCAGTGGTAGAGTGCCTGCATGGCATGTTGAGGCACTGGTTTGATCCTCAGTACAACAATCAATGAATCAACCAATTAATCAATTATGTCCATCTACAACTACCAAAAAAAGACTTTATTACATATTACATGGGTTAGATTTTGTGCATTTGAAACAGTTTCTTCCTATATTAGGCATAAAGCTTACTTTAAACTGGCATAGTAAGTGGTCATTTGATTGGAAAGTTGGGTAGACAGAGAAGTTCAGTCTTCCTGTGCAGAATTTGAGACTTTGTACTTTTTGCGATGAAACAGCTTTGCAATCAGGGTGGTAGTACTGAGCTGCAGTGGGAGGAGAGATGCCAAGTTCTGGTGTACAGTGTAGATGAGAGCCGCTCAGGGTTTCCTTCTGTAGACTCTGCAACTGATCAGATCTCCCCAAGGGGCACTGTTAACTCAAATTCTTATGAGTGGAATTTTAGAAAGGGGAGAGAATAACAGTAGCTTTGGGGCACAAGGTCCATAATGAGCTCAGTGCTTAGTGAAACTCCCAAAGTTCTGAACATCCCATCCTCTTTAGAAATTTCCTCTCCTAACCCTGAAAGTTTCTTCCAGTGTGTGACATAATGCAAATTTGTGTGGAGCCAGGCACAGCGAGTCTATTACTACAGAGTTGGGATGCTGTCTTTTAATAGACATCCAGCATGGGAATATGGCTGAAAACCACTATCCCCCTCCCCACACCTTATCTATAGCAGTGCAATTGGAATTTCACACAAGGTTTTCCTTCTTTGGTTTGTTTAGAGAGGACACCTAGGTGCAGATTGTGTTTGTGTATGTTAAACCTCCTGTGTTTTGTTTTAGATATATTTCAGTCTGTTCTAATATAACAAATGTTTTTAGTCTGAACATTCTAAGAGCCATCACTCAAACGTTAATTGCTGTCAATGAGAAAGGATATCTTCCCACATTTTTTTCATGGTGATTAAACCATCCCACTTCTTTTTTCTTTTACATTAATAACAGATTACTGACACTTGGAAATTATAATCATATTGGCTCAATCTTTATGGAAAGATTACCAATTATTGCCCAGCAAATTAGGCATTTCTGTCTAATAGAGTTTTTCTCTCCATGCCTTTCTCTCTCTCAGTTCAGTGCTTTTAAATACATTTTAGGTGAATGAATGCATTGTGTCATGCTGTGATTTAATATTTTTAAAGACTTTATTGATAACTTTTTAAAAAACCTATGTGGGAGAAAGATTATTCATTCAATGTGAAATCTTCATAGATCTTTAGATGTTTACAAGGTAGAAGGATGGCCAATGTTAATTACCCCTACTCTGGTACAAGTTCTGAAATGAGTATTTGCTGTGAAGAGTTGTGAACAGCTAGGATTTTTGTGCTGGGCTCTGGATTGAGCATTGCACTCTCTTTGGGTGCATTACTTCATTTTGTTCTCAAAACAACAAAGATTCAGTAAAATTGTGAAATTTTTCCTTAGGCATGTAGCTAGCAGGTTTAAGAAAAAATAAAAACAAACACTTGAATTCAGATCTCTCTATCCCTAAGTTCTAGTGCTTTCTTATGCATACAGAGAAGAGTATTGGTTAGAATCTTAGAAAGTTGTATGTAACTTCAGAGGCTGCAACAGGACGATTGATAGTATAAGGCCAGCTTCAGGAACTTGGTGAGACCCTGTATTAAAATAAAAAGGTGTGGGGATGTTACCCAGTGGTAGTACATCCATGCGTGGTTCAATTCTCAGTTCCACACACACACACACACAAAAAAAAAAGAAGAAGAATGTTGTTAGACTGTTTCCATTGTTGTATTCTAGATAATGGAAATGTTTAAAAGACTGACAATAACTCTATTCTCTCACCACCCCTGCCCTCATTCATACTATTTTTTTTTTATTTTTAATGTTCCTCAGCATCAACTAATAAAGTCTGCCAAGGTGTCTGGCTCAATGTGTTCAAAACAACATAGGCTAGTTTAATTTAGCAGCACTCCAAAATGAAAGGTTCATGCTGCCAAGTACAAACAGACCTTCTGTGGGATGTTAATTTGATTATAGGAGAGAATGCTTGTCTTTCCTTTCTATGTGCTAATAAAGAAGCTGGCAGATATATAAGGATTTTGAGTATAAAGAGTATAAAGGATTTTGACTTGTTTATATCTGTGTAATTGATACAAAGTGGGTAGTTCTAATAAACATTTTTCTTTTTGTAGTCTTTGGTTAGTTTCATTCTGTAACCTGCCAGCTAATTGTGAATTGCATGCTCTTTTGTTCTTTGTTATTTTTACTTTGGATCTGGTTTTATGATTGGTTGCAGTAGGGATTTATTGGTAGGAACATAGATTATTTCCCCATTTGAACAGATTGTATGTTTTTATGACAGATTATTCTGTCACAGACAGAGTGATTCAACCAGAGCCTTGTGCAGGGGTGTTACTATATGACTTTGTGCAGCCATTTAAAAAAAAAATAACCGCTTTATTGATATATAATTCACATTATCATCAAGGTCACTCCTTAAAAGTACAATTCACTGAGTTTTAGTATACTCACATAGTTGTGTGCCTATCCTGCTGTCTAATTCTGAATCGCTTTTGTCACCTCCAAAGAAGATCCATACCCTTTGGTCATCACTCTGCACTCACTCTTGCTCCATGTAGCAATGAATCTCCTTTCTCTCTGTGGATTTACTTGTACTGGACATGTTCTATAAATGTAATCATTCTGCCCTTTGTGTCTGGCTTCTTAGCCTATTTTTGAGGTAGCACATAACAGAACTTTATTCCTTTTTTATTGCTAAATAGTGTTCTATTATATGGATACACTGAAGTTTGTTTATCCATTTATCAGTTGATGTATATTTGGGTGACTTGCACTTTGTGGTTCTTATGATAATGCTACTGTGAATATTTTTGTTTTTGAGTTGACTTATGTTTTCTTTTGGGTAGATACTTAGGAGTAAAATTTATTGGCCATAAGTAAATCTGCCAGACTGTTTTATAAAGTGACTCTGCCATTTTACATTCCCATTAGCAATGTTTGAAGATTCCATTTCTCTATATCCTTGCCAACACTTTGCCATGGTATTTTTCCATAATAGTCATCCTAATGGGTATGAAGTGGCATCTCATTGTGGTTTTGATTTGGATTTCCCTGATAACTAATGATATTGAATTTTTTCATGTGCATGTTAGCCATTGTTTATCTTTGTTAAACAAATGCCTGTTCAGATCCTTTGCCCATTTTAAAATTGAGCTGTTCTTTTCTTGTTCAGTTGTAATAGTTCTTATGTATTCTGGATATACACAAATGTACTCTTATCAGATATGTGAAGTATAAATTTTTTCTTATTTTATACTCTTTTCACTTCTTATGAAGCATGTATATTTTTTGTTGAAGTCTAATTTACCAATTTTTTGTCTCTTTATGCAGTTTCTCTGAAATTTTCTATAAGTTTTAAAAAAACACAATAGACCATATTTCTCAATGTCCCATTAAAATTTTTTTTGAGAGAGAGAGAGAGAGAGAGAGAGAGAGAGAGAGAGAGAGAGAGAGAGAGAATTTTAATATTTATTTTTTAGTTTTTGGTGAACACAACATCTTTGTTTGAATGTGGTGCTGAGGATCGAACCTGGGCTGCACACATGCGAGACAAGCATCCTACCGCTTGAGCCACATCCCCAGCCCCCATCAAAAATTTTTTCTACAGAAATAATGGTCATTTAATTAACTACACATGGGATAGAGGTATTAAAAAATATTTTGTTTTCAAATATTTTTATCAAATTTAATGGGAGAAGCCTAAGTTTTCAAACCTGATATCTAGTGCCCTTTTTTTAAAATCAGAAAACGTCTTTGAGTATTCTGCTTAGCTTAGAATGCACATATTATTCTGTAGACATTTATAGGTTTCTCATGTATTTTGAGGACTTGACTGGGTTTGGAGATCAAGGGATGCTGGGAACATGGTCCTGTCCTTGAGGAACAAGAGGTCATGTACCAGGCTACTGATTTATACAGAGGGTAGTGGCACCAGTGGAGGAGGAAGGGCACTCTCTGGGTGAGAAAGCCTCACAGGGAGTCAGTGCTGGTTCTCTGTCTGCAGAGATGCGTGGGTGATCAGAAGCTTTTGTTATAATCTGTGATTCTTCTTTTCAGACACTTGCTGCTATGTGTGTTGTGTACATTGACACCAGTTATCTGTAACAGCAATATTTATGGATATTGATGTAATGAAATGTAGACATCATTGTGATGATTTGAAACCTAGAAGTAAGCCTGAAGAAAGCCACCTTTCTTTGATTTCTTCAGGATTTCAAGAATGGGGACTTCCTATTTACTAATTAATTCAGTGTGGTGTGTTTGTGTATCTGAGTTCCTGCCCAAGCAGTACTGGGTAGTCAGAGCTACAATGTGAGTCAAGAAGGAAAAGCTGTTTTGCTGAAGGGAAGATTGTGAATAGAGGGTGGGGTGAGTCCTGTTAAGGAATTTAGATCTATCTTTAATAATGGAGAGCTATTGATGAGTTCTGGTGTGTGTGGGGAACATGGTTTTTCCTGTTATTGTAGCACAGATGCTGGTTGTGAGGACTAAAAATTAGAGAATTGTGGGGCTGTTGGACTAGTCAAGATGAGAGCTAATGAGGATCTGAGCTAGGATACTGATGGTAGAGATGGGTACACAGACTGGAAAATTTTAGAAGGTGCAAGTCTGGATGCTTGGCTGAAGTCAACCATCATAAGTTAAAAGGAGGCTTACTAAATAAGGAAGACTTCTGAAGAAGGTTGCAAAGGAATGAAATGCCACAGAAGTCAGCATAATTTTAGGACCTTGGGGTTAAAAGTGACAGAGCAAGGGCCATTCTCAGGCTCTTCCACAAGAGGGAGGAAAGAGGGTCTCCTTCCAGCTGTGCTTTTTCAAATCCCAAGAGAATTCTTTTTTTTAACTTATTATTATTTTTTTAGTTGTTGATGAACTTTGTTTATTTATATGTGGTTCTGAGAATTAAACCTGGTGCTTCACACATGCTATGCAAGTGTTCTACCACTGAGCCACAACCCCAGCCCTCAAGATCACTCTTAGGCTTGGAATTTTTGCCCCCTGCTCAGGCAGAAGTTTTGCTGGGAGCTCCGTGCCATTTTCAGTAGCATTCCCAGAATTAGGGAAGCATTGCGGAGCAGAGCCATCTGTTCCTTTTTGGTAATTCAAGCTGACTTGGGCAGTTAAGATCTGAAGCAAAAGGTTGAGAATGCCTCAGAAGTTTGTTTCCTGGGTAGCCTGTGATGACAGCGTTTCTGTCCAAGAACAAGGTTCACAAGTGAGTAGACTAGAATACAGGAAGTAAACAGAGTTCACTTTTAGACCAGCTTAGTTTGGGATGTGGCTGTCCAGATGTTACATTCCTGTGACTATTCACTTGACTTCCTTCACTAATAAAGCCACTCTAGGGACAGGTTATTTTCTTTGCTATGAGTTTCCAGAGCCTAGCATTAGTATACTTGGCATATCTGTGAGTGAATGCATACAGGTGGCCATGCATAGCAGACCAGGATGGATTATTTCATCAGGAAAGGTAGATTTAGGAGCCCCATGTAGAGCTAGGTGGTTGATAAGTCTTGAGATTTATTCTTATTGGCTAAAAGACTTTTATGAAAGTTCAGCTATTGTGCAGATCTGTAATTTTCATGTCTAAGTAACAAAATTGTGCCTGTTTTCTGTTTTCCTTTTTGCCCTGCCTAGAATTAAATGCCAGTAATTTTCTGTTGACAATCCTGCCAGTGATGTGTGTGTGTGTGTGTGTGTGTGTGTGTGTGTGAGTCAGATTAGAATCAGACTTGTGATAAATAGGAAAAATGTAAGTGATAAAGGCAGAGAAACTATTTCCTTTTAAGAATAACTTACTCATAGGGTAAAATCTTGGAAATGATTTCAGATCACTCCTGTAAACTCTTACAGAAGGTGTTTATAAAATACTTGGAACAATACATATTATACTAAGAAAATGTGCTTTTATCAACTCTAGAAATACAAAGCAGGGAACCTAATAAATCAGGCCTTATTTATGAATGGAAAGAACTGAAATTTCACCTTAAAAGTAAGAATTCAGTTGATATCAAGATTGTCTCTTCTGAGTAGCAGAAGTTAATGTAGTTACATTTCTTCTTTAAAAATAAAATGATTACAGATTTCAGATTTTGGCATCTTTAAATTTGACTCCTGATTCCTATCTCTTAATAGTTATTGGAATATCAGTCTAGAATGGAATTCAACATTGATATTTTTACTCTAATTTTGAGATGAATGTGATTCTAATTTTATCTCCACTCTATATTCAGTAAAGCCAAAGTATTGTTATCTTGGGTATGCCATAATTTTTATTATTTCAATTTTAGAAAAATCATAATTGTGTTTATATAAATTAGTAATATTACTCTTCTACTTGGGAAAGGTTCTTTGTTGCTTTTGAAAATGTAAGGTAAAAATAGAGTTGTATTAACTTAAAGGCTAAATATTTTTGTCCTACCACCATACCATATAACACAATATCATAGTGAGTTGCATATTGGTTTTTCCCTTGGTGTATGTGGGAAATTGGCTTCACAAACCTCTGTGGACACAAAAATATGCAGATGTCAAACTCTCTTATATAAAATGATGTAATATTTGCATGTAACTTATACTCATTGTTCCCAGTACTCTCCATCATCTCTAGATTACTTACAGTATCTAATATAGTATAAATATGGTGTAAATAATTGTGATGTTGTATTAGAGAATAGTGACCCTCCAAAAATTCTGTACATGTTCAGAACAAAAGCGTGTTTTTTCCAAATATTTTCTATCTGCAGTTGGTCAAATCCATGCATGTAGCACCCTGAAATATTGAAGACCAGCTTTAAAATATTTATTTATTTTTTAATTGTAGTTGGACACAATACTTTATTTATTATCATGCACTGCTGAGGATTGAACCCAGGGCCTCATATGTGTTAGGGGAGTGCTCTATTGCTGAGCCACCACTCCAGCCCACCAATGTGTTTTTAACATTTGTGTTTATTGTCTCAAATCTTCCTATTCCCTGCAGTAGCTTTCGCTTGAATTGTAGATTAATGCTTGTTCTTTCAGTTAGAGTTTGAAGAAATATAAAATAGAGACTTTGTGTGATCTAAATTTTAACAAAGCAACTCAGTATGGAAAACAGTACATTTCAGATTTTAATGATGAGTTCAAAATCATGAATCTGAATTTTGTATGCAGTTAAATAATTACATGAAAATTTTTTGAACAAAGGTCCTAGAACCTTACATTTTATCACTTTTATAATCTGTTACAGAGCTGAAATTAAAGAACATGGATTTTCATAGGTACCCTTATCAGTCTCTAGAAAAAGCAATTAAAGTTCATTTTATTCAGTGCAGCTTATTCTGTTTTTCTATTTCTGATTTTTTTTTACACCAGGAATTGAGCCCAGGGTGCTCAAGCACTGAGCCACATCCCCAACCCTTTTTCCTTCTTTTTTTGAGACAGAGTTTTGTTAAGTTGCTTAGAGCCTCAATAAATTACTGAGGCTGGGTTTGAACTTGCAATCCTCCTGCTTCAGGTTTACAAGCCACTGGAATGACAGGAATGTGCCACCGACCTGGCTGAACAATCTTCTTAACTGACAAAGAACAGTAGATGCTGTTTAACTGGTTCTTGCTCTTATGTTAGTGAAGTCTTAAGTTAAATTTCTTTCTGCATTTCAAAGAGAACAAAATAGCGTATAGCAATTCTAAAAGGGTAGAAGTTATGTAGTTTCTGTAAATTTTATTTTTGGATGTTATCTATTAAACATCACTGTGTGTAGCAGTTAAATAGGAATTTTGTCAAAGGACAGTGGAAGGCAGGGCTGTCACTACACTGTTAACTCCTACAGCATTATTCAAAAAACCAGCATTGTGGTTTCTCACATGTGTGAGGCCTTGGGTTTGATACTCAGATCCACAAATAAATATTTATTCTATGTTTTCTTTAAAGAAATACAAAGTCATGTTTGGAGGAATGAAAGATAATTACTTATTTATATATCTTATTTGTTATAACTTGACACAAATTATTTGCTTATGTGATAAGCAAATACACTGCTAAACTTAAGAACAGAATTATTTTGAATATTTAAACTCACTTTAAACATGGTCAGAATTAATAATAGCACTGCTCGTAAGGCCATTCCATAGATGTCATTTTAATTAAGAGATCTTGATCTTTCCTGAAATTGCAAGATATGGCAAAAAAGGCTAGCTGAGAGCCAAAACTTGGAAGATAAATTGTTGCACACACCCAGCTCTGCCACTATGTTGTTTCTTCTCCATGCAAAGGCAGATGGTCAGATTAAGGTGAATTAGAGAAAAATAACTATACTGGGAGGTCCTTGTGATGGAATGAATCCATATTCTCTGGCAGGTATGGTCCCATTTTGGGCCCTCTTGATAAAAGGTTTAAGATATACTCTGTGCTATTAGTAATGGGATGTAGCTCAGTGACCTTGGACAAGTTATTTAAAATCAGCGACACTCTACCTGTCTATAATATTCTCCAGCATAGCATTGTTGTGAAGATGAGCAGAGATGCTGCATATAATCTGGTAAGCACAGTGCCAAGCATACTACAAATTACATGTAGAAAAACAGTGTTTTTCTTCAAAGTGAAATTCAACAGGAGGGCAGTAATTGACAGTGGAGGTGTCAAGAGGACCCATAAATTGGCTCTTAGCTTCAATGGAAGTCAAGCTGTAGCAGGTGTTATTTCACAATTTTAATTACAATCAGTATCAGAGGTGAGATGTAACATTTCATAATTTTAATTATAATTGGTTAAATGTCTTTGCTTCTTTTTCACCAATTTAACTAAAGCAAACCATTTTAATTTGTTAAACTCCAAAAAATCAATAAATAGAAGATGCAATGACTGAATATTATGGTTGTTTTCATCTTTTGTTTAGTGGATATTGCTTTTCAGTGAAGATGAGAATACTTGGATATTGTGCTTGAAGAACTCATGGTCTGGATTCCATGGTTACTGAACACTCAGGATTAGTATTGTTTAATGAAGATATGAATTTGGGTATGATGTGTTTGAAACACATGTAGAGAAATTGTGTCATTCAAAATTTATTAAAGGCTTATTGTTTAGCAAAATTGTACCTTTGAGAACACAAAACATGATGGTTTTGAAGAAGTTGGAAAAATTAAGAAGAAGACTAAGTTTTTAAGGGAATCTGAAGCACATACCATCCACAATTACCACTAACAAGAGATTTTTATAGATTTTTGGGTACCTGGCATGAGTTCCTGGATTCTTTTTTTTTTTAATTATTCATTAGTTGTAATCAGTTAAACATGACAGAAGAAAATGCTTCAATTCATTGTACACAAATGGAGCAGATGTCCGGTTCTTTTAGAGAAACAACCTTAAAGGTTAGTATCAATGCATAAGAAAAAGATAGTGGAAGATTTTCAAATGGATGCCCTTGCTACACTGTAAAAGTTCTTGTATATTATGACACAGCTATGGATGGTTTTATTTGTATGAAATAAATTGGTGAAAAAAAAAAGCAAAGACATTTAACCAACTATAAAATATAATAATTTCCATTCTTGGTCCATTCTTGGTCCAGTTAGCTGAGTTCAGTAATGAAGTAATGAAGAATATTCTGTATTATCTTTGATACCAGCTGTTAGAGAATTTACTTAAAATTTCCTATTTGTTATTGGTATTTAAGAAAAATTTTTTGGTGTCTGTCTTTTCACATCCTTTTATACTTCTAAGCCAGAACAACTACTTAGAGCTGGCAGACTCCATACTTGCTGTGTGTGGAAGTAATTTTTAATCTTTGTTCTGAGTTTACTTAAGATATGAGAAATACTTGTCATTTTGGAATTCTAAGCTGTTAGTATACAGTTCTTCAGTCATGTTGTCATTGAAATTTATTATTTTAACCTTTAATTAGAAGAATCATTGTTTTTGGCTGTCTATGGCCTCTTTCCATTGCTATTCTTTCATCATGTGATTTAAGTTTTGCTAAACCTTACAAATTATTCAAAAAGAGACATGGAATATGTTTGTAATTTGGTACTTTCCAAATAATATTTAATATTTATTTCTTAGTTGTTGGTCGATACAACATCTTTATTTTATTTTTATGTTGTGCTGAGGATCAAAGCTATCACCCCATGCATGCCAGGTGAACATGTTACAACTTGAGCCACATCCATAGTCCAGTAATTTACTTTTAGAGTCCTGTTTATATAGAGTAAATGTCAAAGGGAAAGGTGTATTTGAAGCAGTTACATGAGTAAGTTTGCTACAGTGAAAGTTTTTGGTATGCTAATGGAAAAGGGACAATTTAAAATTGATATTATATAATTGAGGTAGCTCTTTTTGAAGACAGTTTTATTAAGGTATTATTGACATCCAATAAACTTCATGTTTAAAGTATATGATTTAATCAGTTTTGACATATGTATACACCCTAAAAAACATCATCATAATAAGAATGAAAAGATCCATCACCACCCCCAATTTTTTTTGTTTTTCTCCCCTCATTGTCCTCTGTCCCTTTCTCAGGGCAACCACCAACCTACTGATCTGCTGTCACTCTAGGTTAGTTTGCTTATTCTAGGGTTTTATGTAAATGGAATTATATCACATGGATTGTTATTATTTATTTGGTAATATAATGATGTGCATTATGTTTTGAATGGCAAACCAGCTTTGCAATATTACCATAAATCTCATTTAGTCATGAGGTATTATTCATTTTATATATTATTATAATTAATTAATTAAAATTTTGCTTGGTAATTGGATGTGGTGGCATACACTTATAATCCCAGCTACTCTGAGGCAGGAGGGTCAGAAGTTCAAGGCTAGGCTGGGTAACTCAGTGAGATCCTGTATCAAAATAAAAAGGACTGAGGATGTGGCATTAGCCTAGCCACATTAGAGCATTAGCTTAGCATGTGTGAAGCCCTGGGTTCTATTCGTTTTTACCGCCCCCCACAATTTTTTATAGGATTTTGCACCTGTGTTCATGAAGGGTATCACATCCTCTTGTAATGTCATTGTCTGGCTTTGATTGCAGGTTAATGCTGGCCTCAGAATAAGTTAAGAAGTATTCCCTCCTCTTCAGTTTTCTTATAGAATTGGTATAATTTTTTTCCCCAACATGTTTGTTAAAATTTTCTGGTGAAGCTATCTGGATTTGAAAAAAAAATTTAAGGGAAGATTTTCAAGCTACAAGTTCTCTTAAATATAAACCTATTACTACTCAATTCAGGTTTTCATTGTAGGTGAGTTTGGTGGTATGTTTCTAGAAATTTGTTCTCTTCATTTAGGTTGATGGATTTATTGGCATATCTCCTTTTCATATCTCTACAAACTATGGTGATATCATCTTGTCTCTTTTCTTTCATGATATTAGTAATATGTATATTCTCTTTTTTTCCCCTCAATAGCCCAACTGGAGGTTTCCACTTTTTTCTGTCTTCTCAAAGAACCAGTGTTTCTTATGTTATTGTTTTTGTTTTTGTTTTTGTTCTTGGGATCAAGTCAGGGCCTTATACATGGTAAGCACACAGTGTACTACTGAGTTATACCATAGCCCAAAAACCAGCATTTAATTACTTTATTTTTCTCTATTTTCTCTATTTTTTCTGTTGTTTATTTATTGATCTTTCTGCTCTTACTTCATTACTTCTTTTTCTCATTTACTCTCTGCATGTGATTTAATTATTTCTTTTGTCATATTTTAAAATTTGTATACATAAAATATGGTTCTTTGAAGATTGTGATTTAAATTAGTTCCTCCCTGAGACATAACGATATTGAGGCCCAGAGAAGTGTGCTGTAGCTCAGTGGTAGAGTGCTTCCCTCACACATATGAGGCACTAGGTTCAATCCTTAGCACCACATAAAAATAAATAAATGAAGATTAAGAAAAAAAAAGGAACTAGGAGAAACAAATGTCTGAGGTACCTTACTTTGTTGAAATCTGTGGAAAAATTCCTGAGAGCAAATCCTAAGTGTTACTTTTTTTGTCACTTTCTTTTGCTTTTTTGCAGTGGCAGGGATTGAACTCAGGGATGTTCTGCCACTGAACTACATCCCCAGCCCTTTTTATTTTGGGGCAGGGTCTCAGTTCCTGAAGTTGGCCTTGAACTTATGATTCTACTGCCTCTGTCTCTCGTGCAGCTGGGATTATAGGCTTGCACTTGTGTGCCCAGTTTTCCGGTGTTAGTTTTTTTTTAGATGGACACAATACCTTTAATTTATTTATTTATTTTTATGTGTTGCTGAGGATCTACATGAGAAGAACATGACCCTCTGAGGACTAGAAGGTAAATAAAATTTGTGATTTCAAAGGGGTTTCCTGGAATTAGTGAAAATAGTAACTAAACCACATCTAATAAAAAGTTGGCATAGCATATTTGAAAGGAACCCTGTTCTATGATTTTTAGCTCCAGAATGTGATGTCAATTAGATACTGCCTTTGCCCGATTGAAATATTTGCATCCCCTTGCAACCATAATTCTGGCAAGGGTGACACTGATGTAGCTCAGTGGTAGACTGTTCAGAGCCACAACCAGTCAAGATGGCTCCTGGCATTTTGCCAGATGGAGTGGTTGAGAAGCCATTGAGATGATAATTAAGTTGTGTATAATTATTAAATAATGACTGATTGCTGTAACTGGATGATGCTAAATTGAAACAAGCTGTGTGTTCAGTTGTGTATATAAACCTTTGCTGTCTGGCAATAAGGCGGCTTCTGCTACCTTGGGTGCCTGCTACTTTTGAGTTCTAGTGGAGTTCCCGTTGAGTTCTTGTGGAGTTCTTGTTGATTTCTGGCAATAAAGTAGTTCCTCTTTGAACCGACAAGTGGCTTGTGACCTCTCGTTTTTTTTGTACCCAGCCAGACTGTGGCATTTGGTATCCTGTATGGGGAACGCCTGAAGCATGGGGGGAGAACAGCAGCCGATTTGGATTCCAGAGAGATTAACTAAAGTGATTTCTACAGACCAAAAAGAAGATGACTTAGATCAAATCTATAAGAGCTGATACAAAGAACTTAAGTTTAGCTATCCTTACATCTTTGATGGTTCTCCCACAACTGGAGTCTAATGAATAATGAACACCATTTGTTTTGTGTTATCTTGTTGGGTTGTGTTATCTTTATAGCAGAAATATGGAATTAAATATTAGTAAAAACCAAACTGAAAGGATCTTAAGTAAATTGCTAGAGGAAGGAGGCATCTCAGTAAAATCAAGAACAGTTAGGGCATATGTTAAGACGATACAAAGGTGTAGCCTATGGTTCATTAAAGAGGGGTTGTTAAATATATCACAATGGAACCACCATGGTGAAGATTTAAAAAGAATAGAAAAGAAAGCCCAGGTACTCTGCCAGTTGGCCCATTACCATTTTGGACTTTGGTACTATCTTGTTTGCTTAATCTAGGATAAGACATCCTATATAGAGTAAAGGAGGAAGTTTCTCGAGTTAGTCAGACAAGGGAAAATAGTTCAGAGGAGGAAGGCCTATCAGGGAAGAAGTTACAATGGGAGGTTGCTACAAACACATTTCTATCACTGGAGTGTGTGGGTGTCCATCCAACAGCTCCACCTATGTATACAGAGACAATATATGCTGAGTGGCCCTTAACCCCCATAGTTGATAGATGGGATCCTGAGACACGACCTCAAAGATTAGCATGGCCTGTATTTGAGGAGGCAGGAGGGTAGCAAATTCACCATGCTTTAGATTTCACAACAGTGAAGCAGCTGAAAGAGGCTGTAACAACCTATGGTCCTCAAGCACCCTTCACTGTAAGTATGGTCGAATCCATTACCAACTTGAATATGACACCACCAGATTGGGCTAGTATGTGCAAAGCTGTGCTAAATGGAGGACAATAGCAAAGCTGTGCTAAATGGAGGACAATATCTCTTATTGAAGGTTGCCAATGAGGAATTCTGCACGGAGATGGCTAGGTGAAATGCAGCAACCGGTTATCCTCAGAGAAATCTAGATATGTTGTTAGGAGAAGGACCTTATGAGGGTCAGCTGCAACAAATCAGATATGATCCTGCTATATACTCACAAATCGCTTCAGCTGCGGTTAGGGCATGGAAAACTTTACAGGGGCTTGGAGATTTACAAGGTTAATTATCTAAGGTAATACAAGGAGCTAATGAACTTTATGCTGAATTTGTAGATAGGCTTATACAAACAGCTACCAGAATCTTTGGGGATTTAGAACAAGTGATGCCATTAATAAAACAACTAGCCTATGAACAAGCAAATAGATGGTGCACGGAGGCCATTAGACCATGGAAACATGGAGATTTAAACACATAAATTAAATTTATCAGAGACATTAATGAACAAGGGCAAGTCTTGGCAGCTGCAGTACAACAGGCTTCAGGTGCCAGACAAAAACATGCTGCAATTGTGGATAAACAGAACATTTTAGAAGGAGTTGCTCCATAGGAGGAGGGTTTAACAAAACTGGATATGATCAAAGAGGTAGAATACCAGGTATTTGCCCACAATGCCATAGAGAGATACATTGGGCTAATGAATGCCATTCTCAAACTACTATAGAGGGTACTCCATTATCAAACAACGGACAAGGACCAGGTGTTTACCCATGATATCATGAAGAAAAACATTGGACTCCATTGCCAAACAACAGACAGTGGGGCCCAATGCTCTGGGGACCATGACCACAAATATACGGGGCATTGGAGGAACCTAGCAACACCATCAGGGTACTGCCAAGGACATATTATACATTAGATCCCTCATTAGATAAACCAGAAGGAGTGCAGGGTTGGACATCTGCGCCTCCGCCAGAGCAGTACTAACTCCATAGATGGGAGTTCAAATCATTCCCACAGGAGTAAAAGGACCTCTTCCCCAAGGAACAGTAGGCTTATTATTAGGACGCAGCTCTTCTACTCTAAAAGGACTTATAAGTCCTGGGGTAATTGATCCTGATTATGAAGGTGAAATAAAAATAATAGAAACACATAATTAATACTAATAGCAAATAAGTTGAAGTTCAGAGCCTGCACTTTAATTAAAGATTATAAAGACATAAAAATTCATAATTTGAAGAAGGATAAAAAAAACTCTTTAAAAAATCAGTTAAATAGGTCATATGAAAAAAGGAAATTACTTTGGAAAAACAGAATAATGTAAAATTTTATATAGATATATTTTAGAGTCAGTTCAGAGTAGTAGGCTTTTAAGTAATAGGCTTTCACTGTTTTAAGTATGTATTGTTAGGACTTTAGTTTAGAAGCAAAAAAAGTTTACCAATAATCATAGGTATGCTTTAAAGTTAAAAGTTAATAATAGGTCAAGATACAGGTAGTCAAGTGTCCTAATCTAGTACTTAGTGATTGAAGTGAAACTGTAAAAGCATAATCATAATTGGCCAAGATTACAGGAACATATTTTAAACAATATGTTCAATATCTTAACAAGTTAATGTCTGTGAGAAAATATTGCAACTCTTGAAATTTATGTAAATGAAAGAAGTTTTGAACTTTGATGCTATTTTAACTACATGAATAAATACCTGTATAAAAGGTATAAAAATAAAGTCTCCTCTATGGGCATCAGATCCTTCTGAATATTGCTTGTAACTTACAACCTGTCATCCTGCCTCCTCTTGTTTTGCTGAGGCCACTTTTCCTTCAGTACCCAATCCCACTCATGCTTCTGGACCCCTGGATTCCTGCTAGGGCTGGACCCTGGCAATAATAATTAAAAGTTTCTTCATTTAAATTTGAAGTTGACTCTGTTGATGGGCTGTTGAATTATAGAAAAACATATATATAGACATAAATACCTGTGATTTGTACTAATATTATCATAGTACCCCATACCAAAGAAAAAACAGACATCATAATTCTATTATTATGCTCAAGGCAAAACTGCAAATAATTTATTTTTCAATTCCTTATACTCTAGGTTGTGGAATACTGAGAGATCTAGAGACCTGACACCATTCACCTCTTGTTTATTTTATTTTACTAGAAACTTTAAAATTATATTTTTGCTCCATTTATTTTTGTAGGGGAGTAGAGACAATGCTGATTCAGGGAATTACTTATGAGTTGAAGTCTCAAGCTCTTTACTCATAAGGCCAGAGAACAGAAATATTAAATAAAATGTTGAAGTAATTCTGATATTTAATTTTTATATAAATGCACTTCTGTCTGGGCTAGATTTAAATATTGGGAGGAAACTCTGCCATGAAATAATTTTATCCTGAGGCACTTAGTGCAATTCACAGCAAATAATAATAATAATAATAATAATAAAATTTCCAAGGCTGTGGAGAATTCCAGTAATATTGTAATATTAATTACTTGAAAATCCATCACAGGAGAATTTGAGACCCTTCCCCAGGACACTATCTATGTTTCTATCAATCCATCAATCCATTAGTCTGTGGTCTTTGGGCTCTGTAGTGAATAATACCAATGGGTCTGATCTCCAGTGGTTTTTTTTTTTTTCCTAATGACAATTGAACTTAGGGGCACATGAACACTGAGACCACATTCACAGCCCTATTTCTATTTTATTTAAACATATCATCTCAGTGAGGTTCTTAGTGCCTTGCCATTAATGAGGCTGGCTTTGAACTCACTATCCTCCTGCCTCAGCCTCTACAGTTGCTGGGATTATAGGCATGCACCCCTGCATGTGGTAGATCCCCAGTGTTTGATCAAAAAAAAAAAAAAAACAGAGCAGACAAAAACCTGTCTTTGTGTCCTTATTTCATTCTGATCAGGATACAATTTACTGTCACTCAAACAGTAGGCCTACTGAATTAGACAGGCAGTCAGTGTAGATAGGTGAATCAAGTCAGGTTGAATCTAGGAAGCCAATTTTGAGTGAATCTAAGTTGGAGACTGTCCCCTGAGGGATATTATTAAGAACCTGCCCCTTCTCCAACCTGTTGCCATGGTAACCTGTCCCAGGAATTTCCCCTCCCTACAGGGAGCTCTAAGATTGTAAATGTGCCCTTGCTTCTTGGGATACCCTGATACCAGCTATGTCCCCCTTCTTCCTTGTGGGAGAACTCTATGTTACACTTTTCTAAATAAACCCTGCTTTGTATGCTTGCTTCAACATGCTTCTCTAATGTTCAAACTTCAACATGTGGAAAACTAAGACTTGTCACCAGTAACCAGTGGTATCTCTACCTGGCTCAATTTTGGAAGAAGTTCCTGAAGCCCTTTCCAATCTATCTCTTGGGTGAAAACTGTCCAATCAAAACACAGCCAGAGATGAGGGGGTGGGCTTCTATAGTCTTGTATTCCTTTTGTTTTTGGAGCCTGCCATTCATTGAATCCATTTGTCTGCTTCCAGGTTTCTGTGATACACTGGAGCTGAAAATTAAAAATATATATGGGGAACACTAAGTATCCTGAAAGCCAGAAAATGGTAAGTGTGTATTCTTATTTTGAGACTGGGTAGGGAGGCTGTTTGAAGACAGTGGGATTGGCAATGGTGGCTGAAAACTCCTTACAATTGTCATCAGAGTCTGGTGGCTAGAGTGTCTCTCCTTGGCAGCTCAGCATTCAGTTTTCTCTGACTAGTCTAGTGGAGCTTAGATCAGTATTTGAGACCTCAAGTTTTTGTTTCATAATTGTATGGTGTTTTCAGGGCCTTCCTGAATTTCTATGTGGGCATCTGTGTGTCATTAGCTCAGTATATCCCCAGATTGTGTGGTGAAGTCTGGGAGAATCAACAGAAGAGGACCCCAACTTCATTAGTTATGTTCCTGTGTGAGAAAAGCTGTGGCGTTTTTAGGGACCCCTGTTCTTGTTTTTCCTAAGTGTTTATTGTTGTTTATATGTTTGTTTATTTTAGATCAGGAATTATTCCCAGGGGTGTTTATTTACTGACCCACATTCTCAACCTCTTTTTATATTTTTATGTAGAGACAGGGTCTCACTGAATTTCTTAGAACCTCACTAAGTTGCTCAAGTTGGTGTTGAACTCATCATCCTCATGCCTCCTGTCCTTTCTAAATGCAGACTAAGAAGTATCTCAAATCCAGAATGGCTATCTGATAGTTTAGCTATTTATAGGTCTGAGATTAAATCCAAAATTTCCAGCTCTTTTCACATTCTCAAAGTTATGGTTCCTTGCTCACCTTGATTGAGAATAAAATAAAATAAAATAGATTATTTAACCACACCTGGAGGCTAATGGATAGATACATTAATGAGCACCATTAAGGAGAGCAGTTTTAAAAGATTTTGCTTTATCCTTGGGTGTCATTCACATAAGAAAAAATCAGGGAAAAATTAGATGACATTAAAAATAATGTGTTTTTTTTCTAAATAAAATACTATAGTCAATGTGTCCCAGTCACCAGTGGGCAAAATTGTGACATATGCAGTCAAGGAGAGAAACAAAATGTGTCCACATGCTTCTCCCCTTTCAATGCTTTATTCACTCAAATTTCTCAATACAATTATACTCTATAGGTTTTTACTCAAAAAACTAACAATCCTGAATGCTAGGCACTGCAATAGACTTAATACATTCCCAGCAAATAAAATAGGTTGATTAATTTACTGCTAATAATCCTACATTAATTCTAAACACTGAAAAACTCACTTAATCATGACAGGCTATTGACAGACATTCCCTCTGTGTGCTAAGTTTAAATGTCAGATCAAAAGTCTTAAGCCTTAGACTTTTAGTCCAGTGGATGCACACTCCCTCAGACCATGGTCACAAGGTCCAGAACAAAAGCAGGTTTATCCTGGCTTGGAGTGACAACAGGTTGAGGAGAGGACCTATGGAGAAGTTGTGGCTTTCAACAAATTCCAGGTTTAAGTGATAGAGTTTGAAAGATAAGAAAATCATGCAGAGGATCAGAAGAACAATAACAAGAGATGGGATGTCAGGTCCTCATCAGGCTTTTCAGCTTGAGTGTATCCTTGTTACAGCTGGCTAAATCCCTGTTCATTAGCTGTATTATTTATACTAAATTTGGGGGCTTTTAACCTCTATTTCAATTTTTATTAGCAATTCTTATTAGCTATCATGGAATTTCTCCATGTCATCATTTAGCAGAACTAATGAACAGGAAAAAAATTCTAACTATTTATAATTGCTGGTCCAGAAATGTAGCTCAAGAAAATAGACAAGTAAAGGTACAAACAAAAGTATAAAAACAAAAGAAATACACATTTTCTACTTTCTTAATGGATATTGAAAGCAACATATACAACTGCATATTTAGTATATATGTCTCTAGTACCTCAAAAATTTAAAAAAAAAAAAAAGAAAAACCTCATACTATGTTGCAAGCATTCTACCTATTCTTCTTTATATTATTTGACACATATTTTGGGGTTTTTAAAGAAAAACATGTAAAAAATAGAGAGTGTCTTCAGACTTTAGTGTTTAACATTTTTATTCAACACACACACACACACACACACACACACACATACACACACATTTGGCTTTGTACAAAAATCCTGGTTTAATTCTACTAATTTACACTTTTTTTTTTCAGAGTGCAACCAAAACCTTCAGGATGTGTATCTTCTAGTCTAGCATGTACTTAGTGCCACATTAGTTTTTTACCAGTTGAAATCAGCCCTCTTATGGGCTGAGGAAAAAGTATCATTCAATTTCAGTTAATCCAGCTTTTCTCTTATTGAATATGTAGGAGCAATGCTCTGTTGTGAATTCTGTAAGCCTACCAACTTAACTAAGGCACTGATTAATTAATTTATTAATTAATTGGTTAATTTTTAATTTTACTCTGGAGCTGACTTAAGTAAATGTGTGGCTCTTTATTTCATTCTTATTATTTTTGTTCTTTTTTGTGCTGGGGATCAAATCTAACAGTGCTCTATAATTGAGCAAAATCATGTCTGCCTAGGTCGTCCAATTAGTTTTGTACTTTCATTAGTATCAGGAATTAAACCCAGAGAAACTTAATCACTGAGTCACTTCAAAAACTTTTTATTTGTTGTTAAATTTCTGAGGTTGCCTTTAACCTTGAGAATTACCTGCTTTTGCCTTCTGAGCTACTGGTATTACAGAAATTCACCATCACAACAAGGAGTCTTATACTTATTGGTTGTCCTCACCATCACAACTTACTAAAATTATAGATGTACACCATCATGCCTGGTGCTTGCTGAGCAAGTGTGAGGTACTGGGTTCAATTCTCAGCATCACATATACATTAATAAATAAAAAATAAAAGTCCATCCACAGAGCGTGTATATATACATATATATATCCCCACATATCTGTAGCAAGATACATACTTCAAATTTGTTTTTTATTTTCTTACTAAATTAATATTTGTCAATAATACTTATTGTTAAACCCATATCATTATAATAATTGGGGTTCATGAATCTGGATAATGAACTAAAAGTAACGTATATGTCCTGGTCTCAAGGGATTAAAATTCTTCAGTTATTTACAATATATATCATGTACCTTTGATTTGCAACTTTAAGTTATCTCTTTCAAGTAGAAATTAAAATTGAGGCTAAACAACGTGTAGTCCAGATTTTTTCACCTAAGAACTAAGTGCTGATTTGTAGTTTAAAGAACTAATAGATAATTAATTCATTTTCAGTAAATTTCAGGTATTAGTTATTTTAGGGGTTTTGGTGATTGACCCCATTGACACTTTACCAATGAGTCACAGCCTGAGTGTTTTCAATTTTAACACATGGTCTCTCTATGTTGCATAGGACCTCACTAAGTTGCTGAAGTTGGACTTCAACTTTCAATCCTCCTGACTCCACCTTCAACATTTCTGTAATTACAGTAGTGTTCCACTGCCCAACTACAGTTATTATATTTTAAGAGAGCATAATTGGAAATAGAATGATCCTGCTTAGCCGCCTTTATATTTGTAATCCTCTGGCCTTAGCTTCTAAAATTGCCACTTTTACACATGTATGAGAAATTGTGTATTACTCATATATGTGTAAATAACATCAGGGAAATTTATGCTCAGGATCTTATTTCTCAGGTTTCATTTTGTCTTTTAGTAAATGCCTTGTGACTTCTTTTTCATAAGTCTGACTGTCCCTGTGCATAGTTTCTTCTGTCTGAAAACATAGCAATGAGATATAGATGATTTTTGTTTGTTTTAACACAGACATGTGCCTTGCTATGTTAGAATAAGACCCAGAACATGTGCACGAGCATAGATAAAAAGATTGCTGACACTGAACTAGAGTAAAAGCAAGAGTGAGGAGGCTGAGGAACCCAGAGAACTGAAGAATGTGTGAGACTGAGAACACTAATCAGCAGGGAAATCAAGTTTATATTCTATATAAAATAAATAGGCAATACAAAAAAGCATATGTGTGAAGTATTAGAAGATAGTAATTAATCATGTAAAATATTCACTCATAAAACAGCAACAACAATCAATAGATTATTAGCTGAATGTTAATTAGAACATAATAAATGTTCATTTTAGCAATAAGAAATATATATAATACAAAGTTAAAAACTGGCATTAGATATCCTTTCAAAAAGAGATAAATAGATATGGCAAGACATGCCTATAATCCTAGGACTGAGGGCTGAGGCAGAAGGATAATAAATTGGAGGCCAGCCTAATACACTTAGAAAAACTCTCTGCCACTGTAAAAAATAATCAAAAGGCCTAGGAATGTAGTTCAGTGGTAAATGACCCCAAGGTGCCATCTGTATCTAAAAATGCAAAACAGAGAGAGTGAGAGAAAGATAGAAATTGAGGGGCAGAGAGTGAGAGACAAAGAGAGACAGAAAGAAAGGGAGAGAGAGAGAGAGAGAGAGAGAGAGAGAGAGAGAGAGAGAGAGAACCAAGATTAAAAATGCACATTTGTACATGGGTTGTGGGGAGAGAGAGAGAGAGAGAGAGAGAGAGAGAGAGAGAGAGAGAGAGAGAGAGAGAGAGAAAGAGAGAAAGAGAGCACGCATGTGTGAGTGAGCAAGTGAGCCAGCATGTGCATGAGAGAGAGCCAAGATTAAAAACATACATTTGTACATGGGTTGTGGCAAAACAGCAAAACATCTGCCATGCTTGTGCAAGATCTTGGGTATAATCTCCATCAGTGCATGCACACACACACTCACAAAAAATGAATATTTATTAACATAAGAATATTAAAACCTAGACAGCTTTACAATAGTCTTTGATGTATAGACATAGTTTTCTTATATACTTAGTACAAATTATAACTAAAAATGAAAATTTAAAAAACACAGTATATTTACATATAGGTAAGTGGATCTCATAATGAAAACTCAGTGTTTTTTTGAACAGTAATCAGTTACATTTTTATTTTTTTATTTTACTGGCTGGAATTTTGACTGCTTTATGCATTCCATAAATTATTTATCTATTAAATCCTGCAAAGCACATGTGAACATAAAATTAAGTTTATAAATATTTTCAGGGTATAATTCTTTATTATTTAGTATATTCACATATATACCATTCCCAAAATTTAGTCTCAGGAACTATTTTAGATGAAAAGAAATTAGTGCCGACTAGCAGTTTTTTTTTTTCTTTTTCACAAACTCTTGGCAATGTCTAATATCTGTTTTTGCTTCTTGAATTTACTTGCTCAGAAAATTACATATAATATTAATTGTTAAATACATTACAGCTTTTCTGCTTACTTTCAATTAGCTTAAGGTTTCTATGTACACATTCATTGTAACCTTTAGTGCTCTAATGAAACATACTTGCTCAATATGGCTGGGATAATAGCTCAGAGGTAGAGTGCTTTCCTAGCCTGTGTGAGGCGCAGAGTTCAATTCCTAGTAACATAAAGATAATATTGCTGAGTAATATTCTACTGTAAGGATTTACATGTTTCTATTTATCTATTTACCTTGCATTAATTTTACATTTTGGTTCTTATGAATAGTCCAGCAATAAATATTCCTATATGAATGACAGTCTCAACACATTTCTAATTACTTTGGTATTTTTCAGAGGTAAATTCTTGTTCATCTAGTAATTCTTTATTTTACCAAAAAATCATTAAGGTACTTATACTTTTGTATCAAAGAGGAATGAGATTTTCAATTTCCTGCATAATGATCTATTTTTCTTTTTTATATTGATCCATTTTAGGGTATTTTTTGTAAATGTTAATATTTTTTGTTTACATAATGTAAAATAGTTGCATCTGGATAGGCAAAAGGAACAAAGGAATACTGCCAAAAATAAACACATAGTGGTTTTTTCAACAGTCTCACAAAAACAAATTAGAACTGTGATAGAAATTTGTACATGTCAAGTGCTATGAATTCATCTAGGTGTCAAGTGCTATGAAGTCATCTAGATTTTAGGACTTATCATTGAATTAACAGCTTGAAAAATTTGAGTGTCTCTGGGATGTATAACATTTTTCAATGGTTAAGTCTCTAATTGTGGGGTAAATATGAAGGGTGCATTTTGGCACTGGAGTGTGAGAACCTTAAAATTATTTATATATAGGCTGTGGGCTCAATCAGCTTCCTAATGAGGAGGATTGACTGCCCTCTATCCAAGGTGAAAAACTGGAACAAATAGTTTTTTGAAAACAAAAAGGGAAACTTCATAATTATGTCTTCACTTTCTCGTTGAGTTTATTTTTCGTACAGAAGTTGTTTCAAGTTCAATTTATTATTTCTTATTTTTCTTTGGAAGTATAACTAAGACTTCACAGTTAAATCTGATTTAGAAATATGTAATTGTTTCTTCTTAAGTTTTATAGTTTTAACTCATATTCTAGTGTGAGATACATTTTATGTAGAATATTGTACATAATCTCATCTAAAATCCAATAACATAACTTGAAACATAAAAATGCATTTATATTAATCTTACTTAAGGCAGAGACTACTTATTCTCCATTTAATTTTTCTGAGAAAATTGTCAAAATTAAATTGACTGGAAGTGTGGAGTTTACTTATAGACTTTCAGTTTTTTTTTCATTGTTGTATTGTCCAATCTTATATATATTACTTGAATTTTCAAATAATTATAATGCTCAAGGTGATAGGATATGTCAATGTCAATAAGACACACTAAGTACCAATAGATAATTTTTACTTAATTTTAGGTGACATAAACAAGAACAACTAGTGAGAAAAATTGAAGCACAATATTTAAAAAAATAATAATAAAACCTTTATTTTTTTCTACCTGTTGTTGAAACCAAGGGCATTGCAAAACTGATCCACATCCATATACATTTTTATTTTTATTTACAGATAGAATTTATCAAAGTTTTTTAGAGCCTCACTAAGTTACTGATACTGTCTTTGAACTTATTGTTTTTCTATCTCAGCCTCTTGGGCCACTGGAATTTTAGGATTGTGCCATGATTCTTGGTTAGTTTAAGTATTTCACAAAGATGCAATATTGTTCACCTATATTATTTGAAATAATTCTCACTTATTAACAGAAGTGTTAGTAATCAAAAACTTTAGTATAAATGTTGCCTCTTTAGTTGATAGCTGAAACTGAATTTTCTTCTCTATACCAGGGTCCACTCTTGTGAAAGGGGTGGCTTTACTTACATCAGGTGTGTAGTAGAATTGATTTTTATTTAAATTATCAGTTTATTTCCATTAATTTGTATTAATTTTTTTATTAGTTAGAAATGACAGTACAATGATCTTGACAATTCATACATTTTTTAACTAAAACTAATATTTGGATTTCTCTCCATTAGATATTTAGAATAATTCTTGCAATTAAATTTAAGATGGTATCCTATCATTAGATTGTACTTCCCATTTTTGTCATTTAAAAATCATTTTGTATTGACACAAGTTCCATGTAGCTTCATGTTCTTATATTGAAAGACCCAGATAATAATCTCTTCAGAGAGTTCTAGTGCATTCTTTGGTATCTTGTTTAAAAGTGCTGGGTTCTTCTACACTCTCTTTTATGGGTTTTCAAATTTTCATTTTTAGCACTTTTGGGACACAGATGAAATATTCTCTTTCTAGAATTTTTACAGAATATTTTATCCCCACACCTTTTGAATGCATTGTAGTATTTTCATAAAAATGTATTGTTGGATTTTGATTTTTTAAATTGAGACATGAGCCATTACTCAAAATTATTCCAAGTCCTTTCTAGAAGATTCAGAAGAATACTCTTGAGTATATTATTTCCATCAGTGTTCAGAAGAACTCTCTTGAGTATATTATATTCATCAGTGATATACATAATATGGACACAGATCCTGCCATTTTGGTATGTCTCTATTCAAAACCTTAAAGAGTAAGAGAATTTGCATGTAGTTTGTGGTATAGTGGAAATCTTTGGGATTTGGAGTCATGCATAATTTATTCTGAATTCTACCTAGTCTGTTTAATAGCTGTGGATATTTGAACACATTTCTTTTCTTCAAAAAGAAAATATAAGCTTCATATATAAAATAGGGTAGCATAATATAGAGTACATGATATAATCAATTATTTCTTTTTTTTTGTATTTATAAACTAGGTATTTTGTGTTTTATCTTAACCTGTTAAAATGCAGAATCTGTTTCCAAGTCCTTAGATCTAATATTTCTTTCTTTCTTTCTTTCTTTCTTTCTTTCTTTCTTTCTTTCTTTCTTTCTTTCTTTCTTTCTTTCTTTCTTTCTTTCTTTCTTCCTTCCTTCCTTCCTTTCTTTCTTTCTTTCTTTTTTTCGTGGGAGTTTGGAGTACTAGGGATTGACCTAAGCATCACTTGGCTATCTAGCCACATCCCCAGCCCTATTTTGTATTTTATTATAGACAGGGTCTTACTGAGTTTTTTAGTTTTTTGACATTACTTAGGCTCAGTTTAAACATTTTTTAACAATCCTCCTGCCTCAGTCTCCTAAACCATTTGGATTATGGTCATTCACCACTGTGTTTGGCATTTTTTTAAAATTTATTATGGCTCACATGAACCAGTAAAGATGTAAGTGAATAGTATGGTACCTACACTCAAAAAGTCTTTATTTCTTTTGATTTTGTTTTTCAAATCCTGTTGTGTCTAAAATAACAAGCCTATATTAGAGGAGGAATTATCAAAGTAGAGAATTAAGGTGCTTCTTGTGAGGATGACAACTAACCCTCTGAAGTTAAGTGGTCATCAGCTGTTTCTATCAGAAAATTAAAAAAAAACAGATAATACCAGCATGAATTAATAAAGCAGACCAATCATGGTCTAATAAACTCTAGAGTGACTCATCTATCAGTTATAATTGGAATCCAGGATTCTGTCACATACTTTGAGAAAATCCTGTGGAAAACAGCAGTTGCCTTTTTGGTACTGTTTTTCTTTTTCTCTAAATTAAGTCTGGACCATTATTGAGGTGCTATTAGTGTATGCAGACATGAATACATCAGATTGATGCTAAAACTCTCCCAGTACCATATCAAGTGAGGAAACAATATCACAGCCTAGGCATTAGGTCAAAGGCTAAGTTGCAAAATAAGATGTTTGTTTTTAATATATTTAAATTTTAGAGTCAAGGTTGTGAAAAGATATACCAAAATGAGACATCCAACTCGTGGAACTCTCTCTTCTCTTTTATGCTGTCTGACATCTGAAATGTGAATAAGTCTGTGTTCAGCATCAGATAGAAATAAAATCATTTTCTTTTGGATCCTGTCTGTTTGGCCTTCCTTCTCTTTCTGAGGGTAGTGCCACTTCTGCTGTTTGGTCTTGTGGGAAAGCATTGATTAAACAGTGTATTCTCTCACCTCTTGTATAGAATGTAGAGGTCCAGGCTCTTTAATTCACCAAGGTCAGAGAAGCCATATTCTCAAAGTTGAATGTAACCACTATGAATTAAGATGTTCTAGAGCCTTAAAATAGAGGGAGTTGTGAGGATGTAGTTCTAAATACATATATCTTCTTTATTAGAAATTATATATTTGTCACATAATAATAGTACTCTTGATATATTCAGTTTTTTGATTAAAATAAATTTCAAGTATGTCTTTTATATTGTATATAGTAAAATAGCTAAAAACTACACCTTTTCCTAACATATATTTTGTATTGGACATTAGGGGGTACTTCCCAGTTGAGAACTCTACCTTTTTAGAAAATAGATCAGAAAAGTTAAATACAAAAAAAGTATTGCCCATTATATTTTTTCCAATAATTAACAATATGTATGCATATAATTAATATATTGATATTATCCTATATAAAAGTGTTAATTTAAATATCATAGTGCATGGGTAGACTCCATCGCTTTTGGAAAAACTTGCCTTTAAAAAAAGCTGTTATCTGAACTCTAATCACCTTAAAAAAAAGTAAAGTAAAATGTACCCAAGAACCTGCCTATCTTGACTTGTTCTGACCTCGTTCATTCCTGGAGGTGCTGCCATCTACTGTCATTTGGATAGCACTTTAATGACTAAATTATAATCTAGGTTGATAGAGGCCTATAAAGTTTAGAATTATGTAAGTACCCTGCATCATTAGCAAAATAACAAAATCAACTTATGGTGCATTTTTCATAATGTATCCACATCATTAAATGAGGCATCATTAGACATACCATACATTTAACATGTATACAATATATAAATAACATAAAAATTTTACATGTGAAATTTACCAGAGCTTTTTAAATTTTAGTTGTGTTCTCAATGCAACATTTGGAAATACTGAAACTCTGTATGCTATGTTTACTGTTCATATGCTTAAATAGTACTCCTTTGTTAGTATTTTCCCTCTACTTTCTACCTATAAAAATTGCCTTTCTCAAAATATTGAACACAATGTTTAGCTAAAAATTTCTTACTTTTATTTTTAATTATTTAATAGTGTAATTTCTATTATCCTATTTTTTAGTCTATCCATTATACTCTTCTCCACCACTTTTATGAAATTAACTTGATCTTGTTTAACAATGCACATACTTGATCAGCATCAAAACTCTATATATCAGTGAATTATTACAAGTGGAATGTACTATGTAACTACTATTTCTCTTAAGAAATAGAACATTAATGATGCTACAGAGAACAGCTTCATGTCCTCTTGCTTTCACTATAGCCTTCAGTCACCCTAGTGGTAACTTCAACTATTTTTCTCCAACTAGTTCTTTTAAAGTATTATTCTAAAAACAGTGGGGTAATTTATTTATTTAATTATACCAAAAAAAAATGAGTGAAATAGGTAGCTCATTGTGTAGGAAACAATCATACACCAATTATGCTTGTTGTTTTTTTGGTGGAGCAAATAAGAGGGTGATCCAGGAGTCAGAAAAAAAGAGGGGTTGCTCAAAATTTCAGGGGTGGAGCATTAAGAGTTTAGTTATGAGGGTTTACCAGAGTATAAGGTTTGGTGTAATGGGTTGAAGAAAAAAAGATTAGGTGTGAGCTACTGGAGGCAACCTGAGGGAGCTCAGATGGAACAGATTTAGAAGTGGAGCAGCAGCAGATTTAAGTTTGATGAGCAGTGCTGGAGAGGAAGAAATTAGAAGTCTTGAAAGAAAAAGAGTGTGACATCTCTGATAGAGATCTAAGAGCAGAAAGACAGGTGTATGGCATCCTTGTTTGATTATACCATTAAATTCTGGTTATTAGGAATTGCCAAATATGAGGCCACTGGGATAAGTATTATGCTTCCACAATATTTCTTATTTTCTCCCACTTGTGATCAACATTTTTCTCATCTAATACACTGTTAGCAGTTTTTTCCTTCTCAGATCCATACTTTTACTTCTTCACCACTTTTTCTTCTACTTGTTCCACTTTGACTTTTCTTCTGTTGTGTCCATGTTCAGATTCTTGATTCCCCACTATGCCACATTTCTTATGCATTACTCTGACATTGTTGTGTGACTGGGCATAGGCTCATTAGAATCTTGGTAACCTGGGTCCTGACTTAGGGAATTTGGACACTGGAAGGTGGTGGCAGATGAAGTCTATTTTCATGGTAAAAGCAGCACTGGCAGCTACCTGTTGGAACATTCAGAATATTTTAGTGTCCAAGAGTACAACTGATGACTCGTCAAGGTGTACCTATGTAGGCAGTACCAAATCAATTTTTCACAAGGTTCTAAAATTTTTCATGCCAAAGTATAGAGTTTGATTGTTCCAATAAATTAACCTGTTTTTAATTTCAGTTTTTTTTTTTGAGTTAATGTTTTCCTTCCTGGTTCGTATGCAATAATGAATTTGCTTTTTTGTTAACTTGTCTCATTGTTAGTGATTTATACTACTTTTTGTAAATTCAAGTGATTGTTGAATATTTTCTTTTATTAAGTGAATTTAGAAATATTTTGACTATAACATACTTTTTGTATGCCTTCTTTTCCTCACAAATATAAACCACTTTCATTCTGTCATATCAACTTTTTGCTACATATATACTTTGCAAGTATTTTCTCCCACTTTATATTTTAACATTGATCACTAAGTGTGTGTTCCACATTCTAAAATATTAAAAATTGGTCTCCAGATACATAAATCCATGGGAATATACAGGAAATGTTTTTAAAAATTGAGTAACAGAGATCACTGATGTAGTATCTCCTTTCCAAGTATTCAAAAAAGTACCATCCATATTTATTTTTTTAAACCTTTTTGAGAGAGAGAGAGAGAGAGAGAGGGAGGGAGGGAGGGAGGGAGGGAGGGAGGGAGGGAGAGAGAGAGAATGAGAGAATAAGTTTTAATATTTTTTAGTTTTTAGTTTTCGGCAGATACAACATCTTTGTTCATATGTGGTGCTGAGGATCGAACCCGGGCTGCACACATGCCAGGCGAGTGCGCTACCATTTGAGCCACATCCTCAACTCCCATCCACATTTATTTTAAGCGGATGACCAAGGACAGGCAGAAAGTATGAATAGAGTATTTGTTGGAATAATCCAAATCTCTGTGGGATTGAGAGAGTTTCCAGGATTCCAAGAAAAAACAAATAAGACTTCCACTCTGGACATGACTCTGTCCTCTGATCTGCATCTGGAGACAGTGTATGATATCACATTTTTATCCATCACACTCACTTTTGTGCATAATTAACCTGTCTGGCTACATTCTCCTAGCTCTATGTCCCCTCTCTTTCTTCATCCACTGTGTATGAAATTTCCTTTTGTGTGATTCTGTCAAATACTCTGCATGAATAAAAATAAGCTCAATGAAGTACCTACCTGCTATTTTGCTGTAGTTTTCAGATTCTATGAGGCTTGAATGTTGTAAATTGTTATGACAGCACCTTTCTTTCTCCCTCTCTCATATATATATATATATATATATATATATATATATATATATATATATATATATATATATATATATATATGATTGTCTCTCTTGCAGGCTCTACCACTACAAGGAAAAGGGAAACATTTATAACCACAGAAAAAAATACCAATAGCCAGTAGAAGTTAGAATGATTCTCTTCTGGAAAGAGTGTGACTTTGATAATACTTTGATATTAATTTTCTGTCATGATAATAATAACATGCTTAACTACAAAAGAATGAGTTTTTACTATTTTAAGCTGTTATATTTGTGATTATTTCCATTAGCAGCAAAGGGAATCTGGGGATTTTTTGCAAGTTTAATTGATGATGTGACCAAACTGAATCATGCTAAAGTGATAGGTATCAAATATAAATACTGGTGTCCAGGTTGTGCATATATTTGCAATTTATAATTGAAAGTTGTCTACCATATTTTAAGAAACAGAAACAGCTTGGTAAGGCAAATTCTTCAAATTCCTCAGTATTTATTTATTTTTTAAATGCTGCTTACTGCAGGTGTGACATTAGGAAGTATTCTATCTTTTATATAACTCCTTATTACTTATTTGTTATAAAATATTTTGTTCTAAAATACTTTTGAATATATTTTATTTTTTTGCAGTGTTCAAAAGTATAGGTCTGATTCTGGCATCTTCCTGAAAATATGTTTTTTAACATGGTGAGAGTAAGGTACATACAAAGTATCTTCCTTGTGTAGCTAGCTATTTTAATTTTGTTCTTTCCCCAAATGTGTAATAACAGAGCTTAAATAGTAGATACTTTTAAGGTCACCAAAAATGAAGAGTGTAAAAGTAGAAAAAGTAGTTGAAATGAAGAACTCAACAAAGCATATCCACCTGGACTACTGATTAATGTGTATAATGTGGTGAATTTCTGACTGAATGTTATCTAAAGTGTGCTGTCATTGTGTAGATAAAAATTTGAGAGTGAAGACTTAAATTCAAAATGTTCACATAGAACTGTTTTCTCATCTTTAAGATGTCTTAGATTTTTCATCAGGGGTATTAAAGAATCTCTGTATTTCTTAATGTATAGTGTTCAGTGACTTTGAAACCATTTTTGAATTCACTTTCCTGAAACATTAAAAAGCTGAGAGCAAAGAATCTTATAGAACATAAAGTAATCAATATAAAGAATAATGTGTCCTGTTGTTTAAATGGTATCTCAGCCTATAAATTATGACATTGGAAATTTATATCTAGAAATATGTGGCACAAAGGAAATAAAATTTACCAACACCTACATGTCTACTAATATTGTAGCCAAAATGTGACTAATAACATTTCATAATTTATCTGTATTATCCATTATTTGTTACATTATTTTCAATGTTTTACCACACTGCCTAAGTTTTATGATATATTACAAATCATTTTTTTTGGTAACATTGATTGAACCTAGGTACACTTAAGCACTGCACCACATCCTGAGCTCCCATTTTCATTTTGTATTTTTATTAGAGACAGTGTTTTGCTAAGTAACATAGAGGCTTGCTAAGTAAAAGTGTCAATATTTGTACTTGCTATCCTGCTGCCTCATCGTCCCAAGTCACTGGAATTATTATAGATGTGTATCATCATAGGTAGCATATATTATCAATCTTATGATTGACACTTGTTTCTCTTTGTTTTATAATAATCTATGATTAATTTTATACAAAAATTATACAGTGTATTTTGTACATAAATATTTATAGTAGTTGCACAAACACTACAAGAAAATAAACAGTCTGTGGTAAGATTTTCATTTTGTATTTAGAAAACTCATATAATATTGACTATAATTAAATTGAAATAATGGGATGGAAATTATAATTTTCATAGCAACCCGTAAAAACAATATATAGTGTCATTGAAATACTAGGAAAGAGTAAGCTGAGTTTAATAATTATTTAAAAATTACTGATGGCCTCACTAGTCCTAATGGTCCAAAATAAAAAATAACTCAAATGTTATTGAATATTGAAATTAACAATTTGTATTGAATCAATAAAGTATAAATGTAGTCATCAATAAAAAGAAAAACTTTGCTGATGCACACATGCTTATTGACATTCACAGATATTCTATAGTTCAGCAGCTGTATTTGAATTATATTGCATGATGTTAGGCAAAATAAAAATGTAGTTGTATAATCCATTACCCTAACATCTTTCTGGAACAAAAGTTGCATGTGAAAGAAAATGTTTTTTTGGGGGGATGATGTAAATATTCTGTGCTTAAAAGCAGTGAAGTTTTTTTCATTCTGTTAATTAAAACTATATAATGTATTCCTATGACATTAAAGAGATGGACATATGACCTCACCAAAAATAAATATACAAGGATAGGGGCTGCTCATTAATGCATTAGCTTTGTGTGGTTTCCTTGTTTGCTGTGTGGATTTGTTCACTTCAGACTTTCATGTGGGGTTTATAGAAAACAGATTTGCCGTACTGAAAAAAATAAAAGGATGATTATCTTATATCCTCAGTTGTTTAGTCAAACAGCTGGTAGAAAAGATTTTTTTTTTCAGTAGATCTATCTTGTTCTCTTGCTTTCATATCAAGGGACTGTTTCATGAAAAGTATGTCTAGATTTAGCCTAGGTTAAAAATCATAAGTAGACTATGAACACCAAAGGAAAGGAACAAACTAAGTTGCAGGCATACTGTGCATTATGCACACTTTTTTACTATTACTTCATGATGAGAAATAAAAATGAATTATTTAGTTTTATTTTCAAAACATAGTCCAAATTAATTTACCCAAATTATTCCCTATTAAAAAACAAAACAAAAACAAAAACAACAACAAAAAAAAGCTTGAGTGTTCTTGAAAGTGTTTGAATAGTAAAAAGTAGTAAAGGATATGAAGCTGAAAGGAATTATGCTTCTGGGCTGGGGATGTGGCTCAAGAGGTAGTGTGCTTGCCTGGCATGCGTGCGGCCCAGGTTCAATCCTCAGCATCACATACAAAAAAGATGTTGTGTCTGCTGAAAACTAAAAAATAAATATTAAAATTCTCTCTCTCTCTCTCTCTCTCTCTCTCTCAAAAAAGAGTAATTCTTCAGTTACTAAATTTTTAGACAAGATATATGTATATATATATATATATATATATATATATATATATATATATATATATATATATTTGGTGCTGGGGATTCCACCTGTTGTCTTCTGCATTCACAGCAAGCACTACCAATTTAACTATATCAAGAGCCCTAGAAAATTTGCATGATTATCATAGCCTAGGAAAATCTTTGAGTTTTTGAGGCAGGCAGTTGTCATTCTGAGTTCAAAACCTGACTAGCCTCTTAGTATCTGTGGTATGGTAAAATTTTATAAATTTAGAATAAACATACAAATATTCTGTGAAAGAAAAGTAAAAAAAGTATAAAATACAAAAGTATCTCCAGTTCCTTATCCTTTTCTGTATCCCAGCAAATTGGCAATGCTCATTTATAGTGATTTTTATCAAGAGACAGTATCTGATTGCTAATATGTAAATAAAAAATGGCTATTATATTACAGCCTGTAAGAGAGAGAGAATATTGAAATGTACTGGTATTGTACTTAGACCCAAAGTGTCTTGAATTCTTCTCATTTTTATCTTTGTAAACCCCACCATCTTAAAAAGAAGACACTCATATTAAGCTTATGAAGGAGTAGAGTCCTCGAGGATGAGAATGCAAAAACTATAGTGGAAAGGCATCTCTGTTCCAGGAACAGGGTAACCATGTCAAAATAGCAGAGCATATGCCTGTAAAAATTTTTGCTGAAATGAGAAAAGCCCAGATAAATCCAGTCTACATTTGGCTTACTCATAAACTGTTTATTTGAATCATGAATTAGTAAGTTTGCTGGTAGTTTTTAATAATTGATAGCTTGGTAATACTTGATAACTTAAATACATTTAAGAAAAACAGGAAGCCAGAATTCAAAACAGTAATTTCAAGTTAAATGTATAGATGTAGGCATAAAAGAAGCACTGAATTCACTTTTCTTGATTTAATGTTGAAAGTCCTATAAAACGATTTTGAGTAATGCCAAAATGCATGTAGACATGAAAATGTTATTCATACTTTAACTCACAGCATACTCTACAACAAAAGATAAACCAGACAACCATCGCTGGATCACTAGGATGAAGGCCCAATGAGAAGAAGAAAAATTTTTTAATATTTTTGTTCACAACTAACTTTTAATCTCAAGGTGTAGACAGAAATGAAGACATGAGGACACCTCCCTCTGGATTTGCATGATCCTTTGTTTGCTGTTTAATATATGAAGACGCTACTGACCTTAACAATTATCAGTTTAGAAGAATGGCTTGACTTAGGCAACTCTCATCTAATAGCACACTCCTTGGTCTATAAATATTATTTCTTTCTCATTTGATATAAAAGAGAAATATTGTTAAGAAAGACATGTTTTCTCACCTCTAATAAGAAAGGAGGGTTTCAGTTATTCAATTTTCTACAGTCCAGAAAACCACAATACTCAGATATATATACGTGTGATGTGGCAGCCATTTGCCACATGTGGCTAATGAGTTCTTGGAATGTGTCTGATCTACATTGAGAAGTATTAGAAGTGGAAATAAGTATAAGATTTGAAAGTTTAATGAAAAATACATGTAGTTAGCTAACTATTTTTATTGTTTTTATATTAGAATTAGAAAATTGTGGATATACTGGGTTAAAAATATAAAATAGTTTTTTTAGAAACTATAATCATAATTTTATTATGTAATAAAAATTTTAAATCATTTCATAACTTACATTATTACAAAGTACCAATTATTTGTGATGACTTAATAATTATAATAATTTATAAATTTATTTATAAATTATTATGATTATTAATTTTACTTGTTTTACTTATGACCTCTAAATGTTCAGTTGCACATATATTTATCACTTTATTTGTTTCAACTATGATGTTATAGAAGATTGTCTACTTTTTCTAAAAATCTAGCTACATCAAAATTTCTGAACATAAGCTGGATATGTTGTTGTGTACTTTTAATGCTGGTGACTAAGGAAACTAAAGAAAGTTAATCACAAGCTTAGTGCCAGACTCAAAGATGTAGTGAGATTCTGGAAAAAAATAAATTTTGAAGACAACTGGAGATGTTCTTCAGTAATGCATCACTGGTGTCTATCCCTGGAACCAACCAACCAAACAAACAAGCCTCATTTAGCCAGAGTATGAAGTTTATGGTACAAAAAAATGTAAAGTAAATTCTCACTATATTATTTGCATTTGTGAATCTGTCATTGGCATTATTATTATGAATAGTTGATATAACATTATATTCAACATTAAATACTTATGTCCCCTTGTATAGCCAGGTCCTCTTGCACATAGAAAGCTCTGTCTTAGAAGGAATATAATTAATATTTTCTATTTTGAGGTACTATGGGCTGAATTGAAATTTGTTCACCTTATACCCAGAGGCAGAGGGGTCTGAGCTTGGTATTTTTCTATTCAGATAAAAATTATTAAATCAGAATTGATTGGAGTGATAATTATTGAATCAGAGCAACAATCAAAGAATAGAGGGCATGCTTCAAAATCTGGGAGACAAATCACCCCTGTTTCAGGCATATTTCTTGATCCATCTCCAGGTTTTGTGATGCCTGGGTGGCTCTGTCACAGTCATTTTAACTCTGACTTTCAGGATCTAGAGTATTTTTAAAAATGATAAGTCTGTGGGGCTGGCCATAATTAAAACAGAAGAAATGAGCTGAGTAAAAGTAGTCAGAAGTAATTGTGGGAATGTGGACTTTCCAGAGGTCACCTTTGTAATCTTTTAACACTACTCTGAATTTGATAGAGCTCAATATATTCCCACCTGTGGCCCTCAGAATGGGGTTGACAGTCAGGATTCTAGTTTTTGTCCTATGCCAGATTGGTGAGCTTTGCCTGGCCTGAAACCAACTCTGTAATTTCTTGCCTACACTGCTTCAGAGTGAATGTTAAAGACAAGATAAGGACATGAAAATTTTGACTAGTGTACATAATTTATATTTGTAAGGAGCTGTGGTCAAGGAGTTTTCAGTTTCTCTTTCCTTACCAGGTGGCACCCATTTTTAAGTGTGTTTTCCAAATGTGTGGTAAGCATGCTTTTCCTAAATGTCGTCTTTTCTCAGCTAATTCACTATGTTATGAAGTATGGTTCCATGGAACATTTCAAATAGCACATAGTTTTAATTCATCTTTTCCTCTTAATTTTGGATGAAATTTAAAAGAGTCTGTGTGTGTGTGTGTGTGTGTGTGTGTGTGTGTGTGTGCAAGCATATGCATGTGTGTGATTATACTTTTACATGACAGGAATATGTGGATATAAAATAAAACTATTTAAAAAGTATTTGTACCTAATGTGAGGTGAGAAGATGCATGTTCATAATCTTAGCATTTTAGCAGGCTGAAGCAAGAGGATCAATATATTGAGAATAAAAAAATAACAAGGGGAGGGGGATATTGCTCAGTATGTTGACACTGCTGAGTGTAATCCTTAGTATTAAAATTAAAAATATCTTTGAACCTTCTATTTATTTGTCATTCATAAGCATAGATAGCAAGTTTAAGGTCCCCTTAAGAAACTTTAGAGTGTGATGTCTCTTAAGTATCTGCCATGTTTTTGAGTGGCCATGGTGTAAAAATTACACGAAGCTGACCCAAGGTGCCCACAGGTCCCATGTTTGTTGAATTACCTAGAAAATACAAACATGTGTGCAATCCTCTCTTCCTTCAGAGCAGCTTGCATCAGGAAATGGAGCACCTTGTTGGACTAGCTGAATACTCTAGATACTTTAGAGATTACACAAATATCCTTCATAGGCTATCAAGGATTTCTTTTTAGAAGAAATAGCGAATAAATTAGGTGAAAGGAAAATGGACCAAAGGAGGTTAGAACATTCGTATCTTCCTGGGCATATTAGAACATGCCAGTAATCCCAACAACCTGGAGGTTGAGAAAGAAAGATCAAAGTTGAATCTTAGTGTAGCAACTTAGTGAGAGACTGTCTTAAAAAAAAATTAAAAGGCCTAGAATATACCTTAGTTGTAGAATGCCCCTGAACCAAACAAAAAAAAATTTAAAAATTCCAAATGAAGGATCCTTTACCCTAAAGCCAATGAATACTTAGGCGTTTTAAGAAATTTGTGTGTATGTTAGTTTGGGCTGACATGAGATGGTTCAATATTCTAAGGATTTCACATAAAGGAAATTTTCTAGAGAATACCAACCTGTTTTTGTTGTTTTATTTTAGCAAATATTTTGTTCTTACCTCTGAATGAAATAATATATATAATTTTTTTTTCTGGAAAACAATGAGAATATTCAGAATGAGTATCTGAAACAGCATATTTAAAATAGTGAGGATCTTCTAAATCATATTGGAAAGGGGGCTCTTTTGTAGCAGAACAGAACAATTGGAAGTAATATCTTCAACCAGTTATTTCCTAAAATGGCCTATATATGTCCCATTTTCCTCTGACATTTTTTATGTTCTATGCAAGGTTTCAATTCTCAACTTCCAGATTTATATAATTTATAAGAAGCTGGTATACTTTAGTGTGTTCTTTTTTTATCAGAATAAGTAACTTGAATGAGTAGATGTAGAGACCCCTAATTTATAGGAAATGAATCATAAATATAAATATTGTTCTATTCTGGGGCTTGAAATTGGCCCCCCAGTTACTAAAATTTGATAGTAGTGAACACCAAACTTGTGGGATATATACTAGATGATATCAGAATTATTAAACTACTAGTTGTTGAAATATTGGTTGTTGTGCAAGTTTGCACATTTAGTATCAAAAGTGGTTGCAGAGTCAGGAGTGGTGGCACAAACCTGTAATCATATTGATGTGGAAAAATGAGGGTGATAAAAAGTAAATTTGAGTCCAGAATCAGTAATTTAGAGACCTTAAGCAACTTTGTAAGCCCATTTATCACAATTTAAAAAAATCAAAACTTCTTGAAATGCATTTCAAAGGTAGAGTGCCCATGGATTAAATCTCCAATTAAAAAAAATAATTCTCTTTCAAAAGAAAGACATCACAGATCAGAATTTTAAACTAACTTCATGTATGTATTGGTTCACTAGTGATAATTGAGACCCTGGTAAAAAGAGTATTTCCATGCTGTCAGAGAGGTGTTTAGGGTGCCAAAACCTTTCAGAATTTTTTCTTAACTGCTTAGTATTCTCACACTTTCTACTTTGAAATGAGCCAAGTGAGCATACAGTTTCACAGTGAGAGTGGTTTTACAAATCTGGAAATGTTAAATGTGATGTGTCAATTTCCTTATGAACTGAGAGATTAACAGTCTATTCACTTAATTCGTTTTTTATTTTTATTTTGTGTTATAACTTTGTGGCATGTAATTCAATTTGACCCAAGTACCTAAGTGTTTTGTAATGTTATGATAATTAAAAATTTTATTCTTTGGTTTTAGAAGTGAGTTGTAATGTTGTGGTCTGCAGAAGTAAAAGTAATTTTTATTTTTTAGTTATCGGCAGACACAACATCTTTATTTGTATGTGGTGCTGAGAATCGAACCCTGGCCGCACACATGCCAGGCGAGTGTGCTATCGCTTGAGCCACATCCCCAGCCCATAAAAGTAATTTTTAAAATACAGAATAGATTTATGTATATTTAAATAATGAGAAGATAGACAACTTTGGAGATAACCATTCAAATAAATATGTGGACTGTTAAAAGTTTTGGTGTGTCTTTAGTGATCTCTTGTGTCTTCTACACACTGTGATGACCACTGTTGTATGAGTATAGTTATTACTTATAATTTTGCTCTGCATGTCTCAAAAATCATTGCTTTATTTGGTTGTGCTTCTTTTGGATATTCAATAACTAATTGCAACTATTATTTATTCTTTGGAATTATGTTGAATATTTTTCCACTTTATTGCTACAGTGTTTTGTTTCACATTTGCTGCTCCCTGGGTTTCATTATACCAAAATGATCCACCAATTTTACTTCTTATAATGAATTGTTGATGGTGGGGATATAGCTCAGTTGGTAGAGTGCTTGTCTTTCATGCACAAGGCCTTGGGTTCAATCCCCAGCACCACAAAAATGTATCTTATTGAATGGTTGACCTCACTACCTTATGTGAAAGCCACCTCTTTTAACTCATTAAAATTTGTATGAAATTAAATACTATGTCATTAATCATATGATTTATGTGATATGTATTTACTCATTTTTATTTCAGGAGCCATTGACATTAAGGGATGTTGTCATTGATTTTTCGGAAGAGGAATGGAAATGCCTGGACCCTTCTCAGCAGACTTTATATGAAGATGTGATGTTAGAGATCTGTAGAAACCTACTCTTTATTGGTGAGCCTAAATTTCATTCAGAACTTTTAATTCAAAACCAACATTTAAATTTTCAACTGTATAGAATATCTTATGCCAGCTTCTATTTTGCTTGAAAAAGTTTTATTTTCTTGTTCTTTAGGACAAAGATTGAGCATTTGTTTATGTAGAAAAGAAAATGTTAAAGATTTTTCTTCATGTTTGACTTATCATTTCTAAGTAGTGTTCACAATGTAGACAATAAAAATGGTTTGAAAGTATTTTAGTTTTTTTTCTCTGAAAAAAATGATTGGGAAAATAATTGTGTAGAATCTTATAGAGTGTTTTATCTTTATTTTTTTTACTGAGAACAACATTAAAAAGACTTCTGTAGTTACCAAGAAAATAACAAAATGTGACATATTCCATTTTTTCTCAAAAACGTCTTGCTCTCTTTAAGTTATTTTTGGTCACCTTTCTGTCCCAAAAAAATAACTTTGGTATTTGAAGAGAAAACTGACAGTAGACATATAATCAAGATGGGTGGAAATCAATGATGCAAAGAATACAGATAAGCGGTTCAAATATTAAAGAGGAATTCACATTTTAAAATGTAAATTGATAAGCTAAAATCTGACAAAATTATTTTTTTCCAACCTAGGTTTGTTTCTGTTGCAACAATTAAAGAGCATTCCATGCTCTATGTTTACCATGCATAACAATTATTTAAGCTCCTTCTTGTTCTCCAGTGATCTTGCTATATTCAAATTAACAAAACATTGTAAAAAAAAAAAAAGACAGAGTGAAGAGGCAGGAAATTTGGCATAATGGCAAGGAGGCCAAGCTGCCAAGCTTTGTTCATATCAATAGGTTAATTTAGGTCATTAGTATCACTACTACATATTGTTCATTTTATTATTGGCAGGTTAGTAACTTAGCAACATTATGAATCTTATTCCTCAGTTATATACTAAGTTGCAATGTGCAATGTTAGGGTTTTGTGTAGCTCTTAAGAAAGTCCATTGTATAAACTTACTGTTATGTAAACAGGTTTAGATTCAGTGAAACATTGTGGTTATCGATAAAGAGAGTTCCTTTATTCCCAGGAGCTGTGTGCCAGAGATCATATTTGAGGCTGATAACACTCTAGTTCAGAGCCTTTTCAAGCAGGGAATTGCCATAGCAGCTTGACATTGCCCATGTATTTTATTATTTTACTAGTTCCTGGAGAAATTGCAGGGCATTCTAAGGGTGGGAAATAGTGTGCCTATTACACCTGGGAGTTTGCTCACATGAGAAATTCTTTTCTGTATATTTCCACAATCAGAATCCCTATAGAGTATTCCACAATGCCCATGAGGATATTTACAACCTGACATTTACTGGTATTTGGAGGATCCCTAGAAAATTTGCTCATTTCCAAATATTTCTAGGTAAACCATTGTAATATATTAATATCATAGGAGAGTTTCTTTAATATAATTTAAATATTTATTCATTTAAAATTTTATCATCAGAGCTTTATATGAATTCTTATAGTGGATATTCTGTGAAATTTGTCTGCCACATAATGAATAGCAGTATTTCAAAATACCTGCTTCTAGTTCTTATGTAAGTATAGATGATCAATGTGGTTTAAAGAAGAATTTTGAGAGCTGGGGCTGTAGTATTGGCAGAGGGCTTTCCTCACATATTATGAGGTACTGTGTTTGATCCTTAGCACTACATAAAAAAGAAAAATATAATGAATGCATTCTGTCCACCTATCACTACAAAAAAAGTTCAAAGAGATATTTCTATTATAGTACAATTATCCACAATTTTGTATGTTACATTTGTTGAATTCTTGTGGGGTTTTTTTTTTTTTTTTTTGAGTTTCACTCTATAGAGAGCTTCAGTGTTGTTCATTAGGTTTTTCTCACATCAGTGATATTGTTTTTATTTTTATATCTATATGTTATGATTGAATAGAAATTATCATGATTTGTCACTTTAGGAAAACATTAGTTGATGTTAAACTGCACATGAACCATGTGCCAATTTTCAATCAAGTTTTCTATGATTTTACATACGTGTATAAATATTACCCCTTTTTATATATAATTTTTATTTAGTACCTTGATTCTTTTTACTCAGTTTTTCTGCTTAACTATAAAATGTATCTAAATTTTGATATATATACTGCATATTGAACTCAGAGGTTCTTATAATATTCAGCTACATCATCACCCCTTTTTACTTTTAGTTTACAATGGATTCTTACTAAGTGGCTGAAGCTGAAATTCTATTTCCATGCCTCAGCCTTTTGATTCAAGTGGCTAGAATTAATGGAGTATTTATTATCTCTCTAAATGTGAATCTGTTATTTTGTCTAGGAGTAAGACTTTACCATTTTAAAGGTGCCATAAAGATGTTTCCAATTCTGTTTGCCTTTTATGTATTTGTCAAATTTTAAATTGTGATTAAAACTGTAACTGTGTAACTTTCCTGAACTTACTGTCTTATATATATTGAATTTACTAGTCAGTAATGTTTATTTAAATTGTTTTGTAAGATTTTATTTCTAGAAAGTATGTATCACATATAAACTAAGTTCATTTTTCCTACAAACAAGTACCCATTGTCTCACATTTTCATCCCTGATGCCATTATTTTTGGTCTCTATATTTGGCTACAGTAGATATCTTTCATACATAGAATTACCTGGTATTTTTTTTTTTTGTGTAAATTACTATTTCACTTATTATACTATCTTAAAAGTTGATCATTGTAGATATTATATAATTTCTTATCTTTGTAAAATTTTAAAAATTTTCACAGTTCATTTAAAATTGCCTTCATGTAGTCATGTGAAATATAATTTGATTGGCGTGCCACATTGTTTTCTATTGAATGTTGTTTTATTGAGAATAGATCTGTAAATATATTTTGATTTGACCATAAAGTTGAGCGCTAATTGTTGTGCTTTCAGTTTTATTAATCATGTCTTCCTTATTTAACCTCAAGTTAACATAAATCTATTGAATATTGTAACTTTTATTATATTTATGTAAGGAAGCATTTTTTTAAAAAAATTAATATGTGTAGTTATGTATGCATCCAGGATATTCCATAGAATTGTTCAAATAGTTTATTTTGTACATGCAAATATAATATTGATTTTTTTTATTGATATTACATAGACTTCATAGATTACTTTGGGTGCTATAGGCTTTTTTTCTATAGCAGATGTGTTTAATTTCTGAGCCACATCTATACCCCTTTTTTGGGAAGGGTAATGGGGATTGACCTTAGGGTCACTTGCTCCTAAGCTATATCCCAATCCCCATTTTGTATTTTATTTAGAAAAATGGTCTCCATCAGTTGCTTAGCACCTTGCTTTTGATGAGGCTGGATTTGAACTCACAATCCTGCTGTCTCAGACTCCCAAGCTGCTTGAATTACAAGTGTGTGTTATCACACCTGGCTGGCAGCTGTTTTTATATTTCATTTTTTTTGTATTTTTTTTATTGGTTGTTCACAACATTACAAAGCTCTTGACATATCATATTTCATACATTAGATTGAAGTGGGTTATGAACTCCCAATTTTACCCCAAATGCAGATTGCAGAATCACGACGGTTATACATCCACAATTTTACATAATGCCCAATTAGTAATTGTTGTATTCTGCTACCTTTCCTATCCCCTACTATCCCCCCTCCCCTCCCCTCCCCTCCCTTCTTCTCTCTCTACCCCATCTACTGTAATTCATTACTCTCCTTGTTTATTTTCCCATTCCCCTCACAACCTCTTATATGTAATTTTGTATAGTAATGAGGGTCTCCCTTCATTTCCATGCAATTTCCCTTTTCTCTCCCTTTCCCTCCCATCTCATGACTCTGTTAAATGTTAGTCTTTTCTTCCTGCTCTTCCTCCTTGCTCTGTTCATAGTTGCTCTCATTATATCAAAGAAGACATTTGGTATTTGTTTTTTAGGGATTGACTAGCTTCACTAAGCATAATCTGCTCTAGTGTCATTTTGTTATAATGTCTAGATAAGTTGCTTAGGGCCTTGCTTAATTGCTGAATTTGGCTTTAAACTCATTTTCATAAATTTTAAATATTAATTTTGCTTTTGATTTCCAACTATTATGCTATGTTAGAATGCAAATTCAATATTGTAATATCTGTTAAGGTTTGTTTAGTGCTTTTAACCTGATCTCTTTGGAAGAATATTCCATAGACTATAGAGAATATTGGCTCTGTAAATCAAAATGGCTTTTAATGGTTTTTTTTTGAAGGTTTTTTTATTCCTTGGGTAATAATGCAATGCTATTTTTTATTCTTTGCATTAATTGGGGTTCAATCTCTTTTATTATTCTTTGTTGCTATCTATGATGTTGAATTTTGTTTGTGTTTTCCTTCTGGATGTGAAAAACATTATTTGTAAAAAAAAATTCACTATGATTGTTTTCTAGGGATTTGTCATATTTATTTTTATACAATATTCTACTTTGTCTTTTATTTATATAAATATTATCAACAATTTCAAATGTATTATTTGTTTTATTCTTTTGTTTTTTGCCTTTTTGTGATGCTATATCTAAAGAGAATTTTTTGTAGATTTACATCTAACATAGTTAACATTTTTTGGTTTAATCTTGTTAGTCATATTGTGTTTTGATTAGTTTTTTTTTTCAAAATAGTTTATTGATACTTAATTTACTGGTGAGGAAAACTTACTTCTGTAGTTTTCAAGTTGTGTTGATTTCATTTTATTTTTTTCTACTATTAAAATATGCCTTAATTTGTAATTCATACATTTTTATGGTCGTATTTTACTTTTTTCTATTTTTTATATTTGATATTTATTTTGTCATTACTTTGGAATCATTTACGTGCTTCAAAACAGTAGAAATAAATTGGAAATAACATTCTTATATTTTTAAATGAATATACAACCAGTGTAACTCCACATACTTTACCACCAAAAGAATAGGTTGTTACAATTTATGAATGTATGATACGTGAAGATACATTCTACTATCATGTTAACTAAAGAAAAAAATAATGAAAAAAATAAAGTACTTAGTTTGCACTACATTTTATTTAATATTGGTTTCCTTAAACAATCATTGTCTTTACATGTGTTGCCATGATTTGTTATTGATGTCACGCATGCTTTCCTAATTTATACTAATTAAGAAACATTTATGATAATTTTTATACTTTAGTTGTCCACATTCTATAGTAGAATGAAATGTTTTTGTACAAAAATGAAAATATAAAGAAATATATATTTGTATATATTTTTCTTTTCCACAAAAGCTCTCAAATTTTATATGATTTTTGTTGTACAGATTTATTTTAATTGGAAATATTCCACTGATTTTTTTCTCTTACAGCAGGTCAAGAAGTAAAGCAATTTTTGAATATTTTCATATCTTGAAAGTCATGTATTTTTTTTAAAGTTCAAAAAAATGGTATTGGTAGATAAGGTATTTTAGGTTCATATTTTCTTTTTCTTTCAACATACATACCTATATATCCCAGTTCCTTTCTGGACGTGTTCTGCAAATAAATCAACTGTTAATCATAAAAGAATATCTTTGTAAATAAAATTTATTTTTTATTACTTTTTATATTAATTTTTCTTGAAGAGTTTTAAAAGTTTGATTATAAATTTATTAAGTTTATTTATTTATTTATTTATTTATTGAGAATTTAACTCAGGGACACTCAACCATTAAGTCACATCATCAGCAGTATTTTGTATTTTATTTAGAGACAGGATCTCACAGAGGTGCTTAGTGCCTCACTATTGCTGAGTTTGTCTTTGAACTCTTGATCCTCCTGTCTCAGCCTCCCGAGATGCTGGGATTAAAGACATGCAACACTGTGTCCAGCATTACCTGTGTCTTTTAATTAATTCTAGCCTTTAATATTTTTCTTCCTCAAATTGTTAATTAATGAGACTGTGTGTGTGTGGGGGGTGTGCTGGGGATCAAGCCCAGCCTTTTGCATGTGAGGCAAACAGCCTACCATCTAAAATGTATCCCTAGCCTGAGACATTTTTAAAAGAATATTTCTAGTATATAATTTCTACTTTTTTTCTGAATTTTTTTCAATTATCCACATTTTTATTTAGTTTAATAAACATTTTTCAAGTGGTTATTGGGCATTGCTTAGATAATTAACAACATCAATTTTCCAACTGTCAATTATTTACTTGAGGTGATTATACCCTTTATTGTGTGAGCTATTATTTTCATTGGGATTTTTCTATTTAAAATCAGTTAAACTAATCATTATAGTCATTTTGGAAAATATTTGGAAGTTACAATGTAAACAAAAACAGGTTATGTGCAATGACATATAACTGTAATTGGGAATCTAAGGAAATGGAATGCCAGTTTGAAATAAATTGTAGCATTGTGTTAATAAACTGTCTAAAAAATAAGTATAAACATAGAAAGGTCTATGGATGTAGTCTAGTGATAGAATACCACTGTGTTTCAACATAAGAAATACTCCCCAAAAAGATTTTAAAAATAACTTAATAAGAAATTTATTTCCTGCAAAATTTGAGTCACAGGTGGAGTTCAAATATGTAGAAGTAAAGGGCTGTAATTGTGATAATATAAGTCAGTTTGAATACTGTCCTCATCTTTGGTGCTTCAAATTTTTAAGATAATTTTGAAAGTTCTCACTGCTTTTGTCAGCATATTGTACTAAATTCTACATATTTCTTGAGTATTAATGGCCTTGAATCATACTGTTCTGTGGCTTTGCCCCCTACATTGGTAAGGTTTTATATATTTGCATAGTGTATTTACCATAGTGTCATACGTGGAATAACTTGCTGTTTTAATTATTTTCAGGTACTACTTCTAACCAAGAATTTTCAGGAGAACAAGAAATAAAAAATTTTTTGCAAAACTTGATAATGAACAGGTATGGATACCAAGACAGTTAATACTTAATTAAAAAAATAAATTAAAAGGGAGGGAAGTTCAGAAAAGTTTTAATGAAAAGAAAAAAAAATTATGAAAATTATTTATACAGAAAATTACAAGTTCATCAGGTTATATTATTACCGACATCTCAGAAGACTGACTCTTCAACTTGTGCTAGGTGGGGCTAATAAAGAACAATGAAGGACTAAAGCTTCTAATTCTAAAACTTTTAAGACAATTAAGACAGCACATTGGTGAGGTAAGACCACCTTTGAATGGGGCATGGCTTACTATGAAATTTTCTTTAGGAAACAAAGATCTATAATGTCTTTGTCATTCCATGATTCTGTCTACTGTTTCAGAATACCATTTTTGTAGACCCTTCTCTCTGAAACTTGATGGTTTGAGTCAAGGGTGCTTGTAAATGTTCATTTATAATTTTAATTTAACTTGAAGCAGTCTTTGTGTAGTTACCTATCTATTTATGGCTCATAAGTTAACGTAATCATTCCATGTCATGGGACCTCAAGCATCCCACCTGAGTCATTTCCTTCTTGGAAAGTGATGAGCCACCTGAAAAGAAAATGAATATCTGAAATAAATAGGAAAGGAATATGAGACAGGGCCATAACTTAGTTAAAAGGGGTAAAGCACTTTGTAGATTCTCTTGACCACATAGGATCTAAACAACAATGACTAGATAATTTTTCTGTTTTTTATTTAAGGGAGTGTACATCAAAGTTAAGAATGAGATTTCAACAGGAAGAGTCTTTCTTTAGACAGGTTGGTTGGCATTTTGGCAAGTCTCACCCATCTCTGTGATGATAAGTGGCTATGTGGTTCCGATGGATGATACCATCTCAAGTGCCATGCTGAGTTTAGTCAAAACTAGGTAGTAAAAAACATGTACTGAACAGTGTCCAACCAGCTGGATTTCAACTATAAGTTCCCAGATACCAGAGTTTTTTTCCCTAATGGCTTCCATGCTTTTTTTTTTTAATTTCTTGCACAATTTATAGATATATTTCAGCAACTCCATCTGACATTCACTGCTTCATCTTTCATAGCAATAGGGATTTTGTCTAGACTCCCAAGTAAATATCCCAAAAGATCTATGCATTCTGTGGTTTTGGCTTGAATGGAAAAAACTTTCCAAGTGTGAGACCCAGAGACATCCTGGATCCAATACATGTCCCCAGTGAACTAAATCCTGTTGCCATTAGGTTTTTCTGAGGCTCTAGCACTACTCACCTGTGCATCTCCAGAAATATATTTTCAACAAATCAAAAGTATACTCTAACCGATTTCAGTGAGCTTGTTACATATAAAGAATTTTAAAAACACCTTCAGTGATAGATATTTTTACTGGAAAGTTGAGCAGCCCAGTGAAGATGGAGTTTACTCTTTGGCTTAATGAAGAATGCTCTGGCACGTCAGAACCATGATTATGGCCCAATGCCTGCAGGATTCTCTGCAAATTAAAACTAGAAAATAGTGTGTTGGAGGCAAGGTGGAACTGTGGGATATGGGGCATTGGCTAAGCTGGAGAGAGAAAACAACACATATGGCAATCACATTTGAGGACCTATATGTGCTGTTCAATATATTTATACAGCATTTTGTAATTATACCCTTCCTCTAAAAAGTGAAAAATTTTCTATGTAGTCTATTTCATGCTTCAGTTAGTCACTGGAATAATTTGAAATGCACATTTCTGTAAATATCCAAAAATATTTCTTAGAAAAGATAGAAGGAGGAGAAGGAGGAGGAGGAGGAATTTCTTAGTTTTAATAGTCTGATGTTAGTTTACAAAAAATAATGCAATGAACAGTTTCTCCTTGTGGCAATGCATGGAATTATAATGAATGTGGGGGGATTTGTACATACCTACTATTGCTTAATTTAAAGGTAGATGTAGATACTCAGAGAGATATCTATATTTATGATAAGTCTTTCAGGACCTGTAGACAATCTCTACACTAGGTAATTAGCAGTATATTAGAGTTGGTGTAAAACAATGTAAATTCTGTGAAAGTCATTAAAATTTACTTTTTTTTAAATCCTAGAAAACACCCATGTGATAATTTCAAAGAGCTTTACAATGATAAAAGTGAAAAAAATTTTAATTCATGCCCAAAATGTATTTATCCAAGCTTCCATAATCAAGTTACAAACTACAGATATAAGGTATGTGAAAGCACTTTTAATAAAACTATAAAAATCTCTGAACTCCAGAGAATTAATATTTGTGGAAATCCCTACAAGTTAAAAAAATATGTAAAAGCATTTAAAGATTCCTCAATTGATTATCAGAGCAGTAGAAAATGTGAAAAATAGTGTACTCAAATTCCTTCTGTTACTAAAAAACCATAGGCTTTTCAATGAAGATATACCTTATAAATTTAAAAAATGTGAAAATGTCTTCAAGTGTTCAAACCTCTTTAAGCACTATATTAATCATACTGGATAGAAAATCTGGAAATGTAAAGAAACTGTCAAAGCTTTTAATAAAAATCATACCTTACTGAATACCAGAAAATATATACTGGAGAAAAGCCATACAAATGTAAAGAATGTGACAAAGCTTTTAATCGAAAATCACAACTTACTGGACACAAGAGACTTTATACTAGAGAAATGCCCTACAAATGTAAAAAAGGTGGCAAAGCTTTTAATAAAAAATCATCCCTTTCACACCAGAGAATTCACACAGGAGAAAAGCCATACAAATGTAAAGAATGTGGCAAAGCTTTTAATTGAAAATCACACCTTACTCAACACTAGAGTATACATGGTGGAATAAAGCAATACAAGTGTAAAGAATGTGGCAAAGCTTTTAATCAAAAATCACTTATTACTCAACAGCAGAGACTTTATACAGGAGAAAAGCCATACAAATGTGAAGAGTGTAGCAAAGCTTTTAATCAAAGATCACACCTTATTGAACACTAGGGAATTCATACAGAAGAACAGCCATACAAATGTACAGAATGTGGCAAAGCTTTTAATTGAAAATTGTTGTGGTCCAGCTCTGGCAGGGGTCTTAGGAGAAGAACAGATGGTGAAGACTCGGTGAAAGAGGGTGGAGAAATAACAGTCAAAAGTGATGGTCCTGAATCCCAATCTTTACTTCTTAAGTTAATCATATATACTTTTTATTTTGGCAGGCTCACAGTATTTTGTGGTTACAAAACAGGAATTATTGTTTAAAGAAACAAAATATTATGTAGCTACAATTAGATAAGAAGAATATATTTTGGCTTATACATTGGCAAGCATTTTTACTTTCAGTTTGCATTTTGCTTTGAGCTGTTTCTGCTTGTTTAGCTTTTAATAATACTTAGAAATGTCCCAGATTATTGGCTTATACCTTGACTATTATTTCTTGACTTATGGACTAGAACCGGTGCCACGGTTATGGCAAGTAGTTAACTTGAAACAAGAGGCTACTAATTTTAATCAAACAAGAGTAAGAGCACAAAGTGTTGTGCACAGGAACAAGAAGAAGTTGCCCAGTACCAAGCACCAATCTGTCTTCTTAATGTTAAATTTTCTTCTCTAGATTTCAATTTAATTTCTCAAAAACTTCCTTGACTGCTTTTCCTACAGAAGGTTTCTCATTAAACATTAACAATTTATGTTCTACAAGTGAATCATTGCATTCATAGAAAAGAGATTCATTCTTTAGAATTAGTTGCATTAATTGGAAAAGTCATGCATTTTTCTTCATACTTATGGGTCATATGAGAAGTTTCAACTATACTTGTTAAAGGAATACAAAAAACCCCAGCCCATTCCCAGAAACATAGTATGCTCCTCCAGAGGATGGATACCTTGTGACATCCACTTCAGTAGGGCCTTGCCATTGCCTGAGTCAGGGGAGGGGTGCAGCAGAAAATCACAACTTTCTCAACATCAGAGACTTCATACTAGAGAAATGCCATACAAATGTAAAGAATGTGGCAAAGCTATAAATAAAAAATTATGCCTTACTCAACAACAGAGAATTCATACTGGAGAAAAGCCATACAAATGTAAAGAAAGTGGCAAAGCTTTTAATAAAATGTTATGCCTTCCTCAACAATAGAGAATTCATACTGGGGCAAAACCATACAAATATCAATAATGTGGAAAAGCTTCTAATTGAAGGTCACTCCTTAGTCATCACGAGAAACTTCATATGGGAAAAAAGCCATACAAATGCAAACAATGTGGCAAAGCTTTTAATCAAAGACCATATCTTATCTGACACCAGAGAATTAATACTGGGGAAAAGCCATACAAGTGTAAAGAATATGGCAATGCTGTTTATCAAAGATCACACATTTCTCAACACCAGAGAATTCACCCTGGGGAGAAACCATACAAATACAAAGAATGTGGCAAAGCTATTCTTTTAGGAAAACCATTGTTGTTCACCAAATATTCATACTGGATAAGAGCCATGTAAATATTAAGAATGTGGCAAGGTTTTAAGTATGCTTCAAGTGTTTTTACTTGAAACAGATTATTCATACTTGAGACTATTTTAACAGTTCTATCGAATTTAAAAGTCATTTATTGTAAGATCACACCTCATTGGTCACCAGAAAGTTCATACTGGAAAGAAAAATTAAAATTGCTCAGAGATATCTCTACAGTGCTGACTCCATGAAATCCCAACACTTGAAAACTGGCTGTTAGTCAAGAGTCCATGGAAGTGGGCAGGAAACATGGTTGGATCTTTGGTCCTATTTACTTCTGTGGACCTCTTTAGGTTCACTTGTCCTTTCCTCAGTTTCTCTGTATTAATTGATTTCAACTCATCTTCTTTTTTTCCAAGGCTATCTATGGATTTAAAGGCCTCTTTTGTTCCAAACCAACACATTAATAATACTATCTTATGCGTGAAGTCTATGATCACATCAATGTTTTCACAATAACCTCAGATGGAAAGTATGTTTTTTATCAATGTCTTAATTATTTTATATTTTTGGGGGGAGTATACTGAGGCTTGAATTCAGAGCACGCAACCACTAAGGCACATCCCAGCCCTGTTTTGTATTTAGAGACACAATTTTACTGAGTTGCTTAGGGTCTCACTTTTACTACTAAGGCTGGATTTGAACTTGTGATTCTCCTGCTTCAGACTCCTGCGCTGCTTGGATGACAGGCATGCATCACTGCACCCACAAATCAATGTCTTTTGCTCTGTAGTAAGTTAAAAAATTCTACTCAGGATTTCATAATCATATCACTTTTACTACTAAGGCTGGATTTGAACTTGTGATTCTCCTGCTTCAGACTCCTGCGCTGCTTGGATGACAGGCATGCATCACTGCACCCACACATCAATTTATTTTGCTCTGTAGTAAGTTAAAAAATTCTACTCAGGATTTCATATCCATAAAAACCATTCAAAAATGGTTTAATCACACCTCAGGTATTAGATTCTTGCTTTTAATATGTCCTGCATGATACATCTTTGCTTTCTACATCAAATGCAGAGTTCACAAGTTTGAAACCAGGTCGCTGAGAAACAAGGATATTGAACAGCAAAATGCAACACATGTTGTGGCTAAATCCACACATGTAGTGGGTGTGAATACTCACACTGAATAGGTAGCAGGAGACCTGACTATAACCCATAGGGCCCGTATCCTCCTTCCATTACTTTGAGCCCCTGAGCCTCCAGAGGATCTGCACAAATGAGAAATAAGCATACTACTTTTTCCCACACCTAAACATACTATAGAATTTACTAGAAAGACCAGGAGAAACACTGTGTGTCTTTGTACCAATGTGTGGCTTTGCTTACATACAAATATATATATATATATATCCCTGCACACTTGTAAAATCAATAGTTTTGTTACATTTGTAAAAAAAAAAAGAATGGTTAAAAAATGATGTCAATGAAAAGCATTTGAACTGACGAGTCCATCCTGCCAGTTACACTTACAAGAATACAGTTGTGTAACCTAGGAAAAGGCAGGTATTTTCCAAGCCACACTGTGAAAACTCAAAAAGTTATAACTTCTACTGGACCCATCTTTGGCTCTTTAATGTGCTTCTTCTCAGGGAATGATGTTTTAACAATTAATAAAATATGAGAAAATCTCTTCCACTGCAATACTTCAGGTTCTCTCAGAATTCTGGAATACTTAGCCTTTTGCTGGGCATAGTATTACATATTTTTTACCCAAGCAGCAAGAGAGGCTTAGGAAGAAGGATCACAGTTTCAAAACCAGCCTCAGCTTTTCATAAGAATCTAAGCATCTTAGAAAGATTCTAAGTCTAAATATAAAGATTTGTGGATTTGCCTCAGTGGTAGAGAGCAGTTTGGTTTGCTCCCAAGTACAAAAAAAAAAAAAAAAAAAAAAAACAGAGACTCAGGTTGTGTGGTTGTCAGACTCAGTTTTGCTGTGCATAATTCTGAACAATTGATTCATTTTAAAAAGCTTTTTAAACAACAACAAAAAATAATAATAGCAATAATTGCTTAGTGATCACCATAGTGCTATAAAGCACAGATACCTCCACTGAATTTTACTGTCATAGAAATACCTCCATGTTAATCCCCAAATATTAAGAAGGTGCCTCTGTTGATGGGGTATTCATTTCATAGCCTCTGATCAATTACTCTCAAAACTGGTGTACACAAAACCCCAGAAAGTTCCAGTAATTCAGACTCAAAAATCATGCCTTATTCAACAACAGAGAATTCATACTGGAGAAAACCTATACAAATGTAAAAATGGTAGCAAAGCTTTTAATAAAAGATTATGCCTTACTCAACACCAGAGGATTCATACTGGGGAGAAACTATACAAATATAAATAATGTGGCAAAGCTTAAGAACTTAGGAAGATCAGAACTCTAAATAAAACTGACCAGAAAAAGGCACAGAGACATCCATGCAAACTCCACTGCAGGTGTGGACTTAGCTTCATGCCTCACTGCTCAGTAGTCTCAGCCATGGCAGTGGTTACACACGCAGTGGACATTGGGCCTTCTAAAGGCAGTTTTTATTTTCAAGGTTGAGAATAGGATTACTAAACATCATCATGATGGACAAGCCCCTTAGGAAAAACAAGTCTTTGGTCTCTAAGTTTAACCATACTCAGGCTCACAAACCGTGGGATAGACCATATATGCTGAAAAAAAAAAAAAAAACTGGTATTTTTCTAATTCATTATTTTCTCCCCAGTGCTTTAAGCAAAATGATTGTCTTCCAGTAGTGAGAAAGTCAAGAACGAAACAAAAAAAGGAGCAGAAAAAGACAAATAGCATATTATTAGAAGAAAACTAAAGCCTGCAGGTAGGAAAATGTTTAATTTGGGCCTGATTGTGATGCTACTAACTCTCTGTCAAAGAGTTCTACCATCCTTCCCAAACCTTACCAGTCCCTGGTCAATTGTCAATATCAAGCCAGATGACTCTACTTGAACAACAGGAAAGATCCTTCCTTAGCCACAACCCTATTGAGGAAGTAGTCTTTTCACATCTTCTATTCCAAGAATAAATAGGGAGTCACTGAGGACTTCATCTGCATTCATGTGCGCAAGTGCGCCCACACGCGCGTGCACACACACACACACACACACACACACACACACAAATTAATATTCAGGCCATCAGAATCTGCAGCCCCATGCTGGAGCTGGTAATCTGGGAAATTATAGTGCCATCTATAAGAAAAACATTTTACTTCTGATCCTGCACATTCCAGAATTTTCTGTGCAATTTTTTACTTTTCTTTTTCAAGGTGTCATCAGAGAGAAAAAAGCTCCAGTAAGATTCAAAGCCAGGCAGGCCACTACCCTCTTTTGTGTACCTGAGTAGTCTATCTTTTTTCCAAACATCCTGAGCTTGTCCCAGGCAGGTATCACGTTGTGACAACTTGAGAATCAAAGGACAGAGGAGAGACTGTTGACAGGCATCAGAATTCTCTTCTCTGCTGGCCAAGCTTTATGCCTCACTAAAACATGGAGTCCTACTTCTCTGCAGTCATGCAAAAGGCTGCATAGTGTCCGTGGAGCAAAAAATTTTAAAAAAGAATCACAAACACAAGCCCTTGCCTGATGAAGCAGAGAGCAAGCCTCTAGAAGCACCTACAGAGTCATTTTCTTCTTCTTTTTTTCTGGAAATAGAAAGTACTTGTGTTACCAAGGCATTTTACAGTTGAGACTCTCTTTCTTTGAAAATAGGGCTATTCTGACCATGAAGGGGATAAATTCTTGACTGTGTGTGTGTTTGTTGGTTAGTGTATGTATGTTCAAGAGAGAGAGAGGTACTGGGGATTTAACTCACAAGCATTCTGTAGCTGATTAACTATACCTGAAGAAGATCCCTAGATGTGTTTTTTAAATTTTACTGTGAGCCAGTGTCTCACTCTATTGCTCAGGCTGGCCTTTAACTTGGATTCACTAGCTTCAGTCCTCTGAATCACTTGATTTATAGGCATGGACCACCTCACCCAGGCATGGATGACTTCACCCAGTCATGACCTTCTGGAGAGAGCTAATTTTTATAGATAGTCAGCAAGCTTCAAAGTTGTTCATGTGTAAACTAACTAATATAATTTCCGTACCACCAATATCCTTTCTATTGTGCTCCCACATCCAAGGTCAGTTTTTGTCTGATCTAATCATAGCATATCCAGGTACCAGAATACCAGAGATGGCTCATTCCCCCTAAAGCTCACTGAAATTATAATAACATACTGACCATGAATCCACTTATGCTGTCTCATCTTTTCTTCTTTACAAATAGAAGAAAGTCTCTTTTCCAAGTTCTCCATAACCTCCCACACTCTCATCTCCTGACCAACCCTCAACCTACCCAAATGGCTCTTCACTACTGCTTATAGAATACTGTAACTCTGACTGAGGATGTGGCTCAAGTGGTAATGCACTTGCCTGGCATGCACGGGGTTCGAACCTCAGCACCACATAAAAATAAAATAAAGATGTTTTGTCTACCCAAAACTATATATATATACATGTATATTATCTTTCTTCCTTAAAATAATTGAAAAAAAAGAAAGCTGTAGCTCTTTGTGACAGTGCCTGTGTTTATGTGCATCTCCTTTATATGATTAAAACAAACCCAAGGCACTCTTACAAGAATGGCAATCTCCTCAAAAGGGCCAGAGCAACTACATCTGTAACCCGTACGACTTGGTCTTGGTCATGGGGAGGCACTAAATGCCCTTGTTTCTGTTAGACCTTCCCCATATTAGTGCTAGGGAACACAAAGGGCTTCCAGAGGTGAGAGGAAAGGGTGGGCACTGCACCTGGAATGTGGGAATTGTGCAGGCATTGTTCCTGTTGCATACAGTCCTTCAGCCAGTGTTACAAATATGGGTGGCAGAAGAGGTACATTAGCAGATCACGCCCACAAGAGTCTGGAGTAGAGCTAGGCTTGGACCCAAGATTAAAATTTGAGCTATCTCTCCACCTTCTCAGTTACATTCTGAATTAGCACTTTAAAGCATCAACAAAGGAAAGCCATATATTCTGGATGTTCATAAAACCAAAGTATTCTTTTCAGAAGAAGAAAATATTGTCTCCACTTTTCCTCTCCAGATTGGTATTATTAGGGCCTGTGACCATATCTCTGCCACCACCAGGGCTTCAGGCTGTGGGAAAATTGTCAGTCTGTCCTGTATGTGAAGGAGGATCATGATTTCAAAGCCAGTCTCAGAAACTTAATGTGGCACTTAGCAACTCAGCAAGATTACTTTTCTAAATAAAATACAAAAAAGTGCTGGGGATGTAACTCAATGTTTAAGTGTAGACCTCATAATGAAATAAATAAGTGGAGAACTCCAGACAAAACCCTTTCTTGCTATTTAGGCAGTGGTACCTCATAGATGTTATAGTGTATGGAAGAAAAAAAAATGTCTTCATTTAAAAGAAAAATGTTAGCTTACTTAGACATCTGTGTGATAATATGATGATATTGTGTCCTTCACTCATACCACAAAACAGCTTATTTTCACACAATAAATATTGAATGTAAGAACTAATAACAAATATTTTTAAATAGAAAAGAAAACAAAGAATTCATAAGTTAACATAAATAAGAGGGACATATACTGTATATTTTTTGCAAACCTGAAATAGCCTGTACTTTAAAAGCAATGGCAAGAGCACCACAATTCTAAAATTGAGAAAAACCCCATCTCAAAACAAAATTTTAAAAATAGCTGAGAATATAGCTCATTAATAGGACACCATGGATTTAATTCCCAAAATCACAAAAAAATAATAAAAAATAAAATCACATAAAATACTCAAATATTCAAATATTATTGACTAACAGAATAAATGCATTCTCAAAAAAAGAACATAGAGTTTAAACTCTAAGTATCCTTTTTATTATGGGAAATAATGACTATATAAACCATATACTTTTTTATTGTATTACATCTAGTTTAACAAAAAAATATAAAACATCAGATACATTTTTTTGTAGATTTCACATGAGTGTTGCATTTTATATGTAAGCATATTATGAAAGGAAATGTGCAGAGTTTGAGAAAAATCAAAATACAAAAAGCACACAAAAGTCTAAATTGTACACCCTATTTATAGATGATGAAACTGTCATTATAAAGAAGACCATTTTCTATAATACCCCATCAAAATTTTACCATACTTTACTTTAAGAAAGCATCAGAACAAAATTTAAAATTTTCTTACAAGGTTTAAAGTATATAAAATTTGCCAAAGAGTTTGTGATATATAAGAGCAAAAGTACCAGCTATCTTTACCTGACACTAATATATGTTTAAAAATTAGAAACCACCATAGATAAACTCACATGTATGTAAATCACATTTGTATTCTTAAGTGCAACAAATTTTTAGTGCACCAGCCAAGTGTAAGAGCTTCTGCATCTGAAGCACACATGTTAGAAGGCTACTGTATAAAATTACATGAATGTGGAAGAAAGTAACACTTTCACAATATAGTATAATATTAATTTAGTTGAGACATTTTTTATAGCAGTGGAATTTGAAATTTTCTTTCAGCTGCTTTTCTGAGAAACTATACCTATTAAATTTAGACTGATATTTAACAAAAAAAGATTCTGCTTGGGATTTTAGAAGTTCCTTTAAATGCTTGCAAATCAATGGTAAACCAATAGTTTGTGATCTCGAGGAGATTTGCATCAGTAAGCTTCATTCACAGAACTTGAGCATTTTGAAGGTCTTTTTATTTGGGGTCCTCTGCTTAACCCTCCTACCTTTCTTTTTCAGAGTGTTTTCTTATATGTTAGGTAACTAGTTTCTTCCATTGAATAGAAGATGTTAGGAGATTACATCAGTCAGTGAAGAAAAATTTTCTTGCTTCGAAAAATTGGCTGTCATGGGATTTTTAGAGGAGCAAGCTAGAGACTGGAGCTTTTTGTGTGCTGACCACCCAAAAATGCATAAAATAAGTTATTTGTGATTTAACTTCTCTGTTCGGATCCCAGGGTTTTAAGCCCATGGATGTTCTTGCATGAACGTAGATAACTATCATTTCTTTTTGTATTCTTAGTACTATTAATTTGAAGGTTCTTCCTCAGCACAAGCAAAATTAAGATCTAAAGCACAGAAAATTATTTAGCGATAGGGTTTATATATATATATATATATATATATATATATATATATATATATATATATATATATATATATATTCCTGATCTTCCTCTTTTCAGAGTTTCAGTAGCTGTTGGTAATTCTGTTCCAATCACATAGCACATTGCCTAAGGCTGGACTGACACCCAAGTCTACCTTAGCTTTTAAAAATCATCAAGTGTTAGATATTTTCCCAGTTGTACACTTTATATAAATCTCTCAACTCATTTTTTTACTTTTTCTAAGAGAAACTTGAAACATAATATTTTCATTAAATGTATTCATGGAGGAAGAGTGAGTCACGAGCTACTATTTCTTTATATTCTCTACATTGCCCTCACTTAATGTATGCCTTTCATCATTGGGCTATGGTATGATTTTTATTTTTATTTTAGTAAACTTATATAATATTGACTCTAATTAAATTGAAATGGTAAAATGGAAATTATAATTTTCATAGCAACCAGTAAAAATAATATACAGTGTCATTGAAATAATAGAAAAGAATTAGCTTAGTTTAATAATTATTTGTTTAAAATTATTGATGGCCCCACTTGTCCTAATGGTCCAAAATAAGAAATAACTCAAATTTTTTTGAATGTTGAAATGAACATTTTACTGATGTACACATGCTTACTGTCTATTACAGCAGCTGTATTTAAATTATATGGCTTTATGCCAGGCAAAATAAAATTATAGTTTTTATAATCCATTACAGTAACATCCTCCTGGAGAAAAAAAAGTTATATGTAAAAGAAAATGTTTTTTTGGGGGGTGATTATGTAAATATTCTGTGCTTAAAATCAGTGAAGGTTTTTATCATTATATTTGTTAAAGCTATATAATGTATTTCTATGACATTCAAGACATGTCCATATGACCTCACCAAAAATAAATATAAAGGGAAAATGGCTGAACTATGTTGTGAAATGGGTAGTAGCAAAGAAAAAAATAAAAATGGCACATAATAAGCAGGAATTAAATCTGGGTAACTGGTAAAATATTTACTTTATTTAGATACATTTTATTTTTATGTAATAAAACATTTCCATTCTTGTTACTAAGAACCTTTTTGCTCTTTGGGATAGTAGGTAAAAAACTGATTTAGATTTTTCTGAGCAGGGCTAATTCAAAATGTGTTTACTATTGAATAACTTTTGAATCTTTACATAAATGTTTTATGTGCTTTTATATGTGCATCATACTTTAATGAAAATTTTAAGTTATATTTGTGAAATAATTAGGTTTCTCAGCATACAAGCAGCAATTTATGATTTATTACAAATATCAAATTAGTTCCCTTTATATTTTAATATTTTATCATTCTTTCCATGGCATATTTTTATTTATTTATATAATTCAGCAACAAGTTGGTAAACATTATAATTTATTCATTTTTTCCCTCAGTACAGAGGATAAATGTAAGTATCACCAAATATATATACAAGCATACACACCCCCCCATATGCACCAGTGAAGATATATATATATATATATATATATACTTTTTTCCAATGGTAAAATATTCACTTTGATAATATTTTTTTAATTTGAAATGACACCATACTATGTTACAAATTCTGTCATTGTACTTGCATTCCAAAATCATCAGGCACCCTCATTGCTAGGATTATTGGCATGCAGCACAACATATGGCTTGACACATTTTTTTAAAAAATAATTCTCTCCAATTAAATTATTTGATAAAATGATGTGGTTCATAATCAAGGCACTTAGACCTATGTCCTGTGTCTGATGTATTCCCAGTATTTTTTTATCTGAGTTGAATTGGAAAAATGACTGTCAATGATCATTGTATGTAGAGGATATCAATAACACAATACAGGTGCTCTGGTTTAGATAGCTTCCCCATAAGAGTCCCTGTATTTAATGTTTATTCCCAAGGGTGTTTTATTTAGTGGAAACTTTACAAAAATATATCATATTTAGAATTGTTTAGTTCATTGTAGAGTATATACTTCAAAGGAATTGTTGACACCTGGTGATTTTGTATGCCATGGGCTTCTGCCATAATGTGCTCACTCACTTCAAACATAATGCTAAAACACTAAGCACTTATCAACAATAATCTCCAGTACTTTGATTCAAAATAAGATTTTTAAATTGTTAGTTGGTTATCACAAGTATATTTCATAGCTAAAAGAAAACACAAAAACAAAAAATACTGAGAAATTGTGTGGCCAAACTCATGAGCACATATCTTATATGTCTTTGCAACTCATTCATCAAAAGATGTTAATTTAAAGTAGTAGTTTTTAGTTTTACTACACATAGTAATTTATTTTATATCTTTCAAACACAAGAATGCCTGGATTTCTCTCCAGGGATATGGATTACATTGTTTTAATGCAATATTTATTTATTTTTATTTTTAGAAATTAAGGAGCAAATCAGGTGACTGTATACTTTACCAAGAATTAGGAATCATTGTTTCAGAGTTGAAAACACATTAGCTCTGTGTGGTTTCCTTGTGTGTTGTAGGGAGTTGTCTACTCAGCCTTTCATGTGGGGTATATAGAGAATAGATTTGCCAAGTTGAAAAAAATAAAAGAATATATATATATATTTATATCCTCAGGTGTTTAGTCAAACTCTTTGTGGAGGAAATATTTTTTTCAGTAGACCTATCATGTTCCCTTACTTTCATATTAAGAAACTATTTCATGAAAATAATGTCTAGGGTTAGTCTAGATTAAAAATTATGAGTAGACTATAAACACCAAAAAAAAAGAGTAAACTAAGTTGAAGATACACTGTGTGTTATGCACATTTTCACTATTATCTCATGATGAAAAATAAAAATGAATATTTAGGTTTATTTTCCAAACAGAGTCCAAATTGATTTACACAAATTATTCCCTATTAAACACACACACACACACACACACACACACACACACACGCAAACTTGAATGTTCTTAAAAGTGTTTGAATAGCAAAAAATATTAAAGGACATGAACCCCAAAAAATTATGCTTCTATAGCAGAGGTGTAATTCTTCAATTTCTTAATTCCTAGAAAATATTTTATGATATTTTTTTGGTGCTGGGAATTCAACTCAGGGCCTTTTGCATTCCACTGAACTATATCAAGAGCCCTAGAAAAGTTTCATGATTATTGTGAACTGGGGAAAATCTGAATTCTTGAGGCAGTCAGTTGTGATTCTGAGTTGAAACCCTGAATAGCCTTTTAGTACCTGTGGCATTGTAAAGTTTTATTAATTTAGAATAAACATAAAAAATGTTCTCTGATAGAAAAGAAAAAAAGCATAAAATGAAAAAAAAATCTCCAGTTCCATATCCTTCCCTGTATCCGAGCAATTGGCAATACTCTTTTATAGCTGTCCTTATCAAGAGGTAGTGTCTCTTTGCCAATATGTGAATTTGAAAATGGCTATTATATGACACCAAGTAGAAGAGAGAGAATATGCAAATGTACTGGTATTGTTCTTTGATCTAAAGTGTCTTAAATTCTTCCTGTTTTTGTCTTTGTAAATCCCATCATCTCAACAAGAACTAGTTCATATTAGGTTTATGAAGGAGAAGAGGCTATGTGAATGAGAATGAAAAGACTACATTGGACAGCCATCTCTCTTCCAGAAAAAGGGTAACCATGTTGAATAGCTGAGCTTACACTTTTAAAGTATCTGCTGAAATCAGAATAGCCCCGATAAACCCAGTCCATATTTGGCTTGCTCATAAACTGCTCATTTGAATTATGAATTAGTCAGTTTGCTTTTAGTTTGTGATACTTGACAGCTTTGTAATACTTAGTAGCTTAAATACATGTAATGGAAACAGGAAGCCAGAATTCAAAACATGCTAATTTCAAGTTAACTGCATGGATTTAGGCTTGGAAAAAGCAATGAGTTTTTCTTGATTTAATGTTGAAAGTCATATAAAATTATTTTGAGTAATGCCAGAATTCATGTAGACATAAAAATGTTATTAGTACTTTAACTCACAGCATACTCTGCAACAAAAGATAAACCAGACAACCATAGCTGGATTCCTAGGATGAAGGCCCATTGGGAAAATAAACAAAATTTAATCTTTTTGTTCACAACTAAATTTCAGTTTCAAGGTGTCGACAGATACGACGACATGAGGACACTTCCATCTGGATTTGCATCATCATTTGTTTGCTGTCTAATATATGAAAAAGCTACAGATTTTAACAGTTATCAGTTTGGAAGAATGGCATGCCTTAGGCAATTCTCACCTTAGAGCACACTCCTGGGTATAAAAATACCATTTCTTTGTCATTTAGTTTAAAGGAGAAATATTGCTAAGGAAGACATGTTTCCTTACCTCTCATAAGGAATGAGGGTTTTAGTCATTCAATTATCTACAGTTCAGGGTATCACAGCACTCAAATATACACTTGTGATGTGACAGCCATTTGCCACATGTGGCTAATGAATTCTTGAAATGTGGTTGATCTACATTGAGAAGTATTAGAAGTGGAAAGAAGTGTGAGATTTGAAAATTTAATGAAACACTACAGGTAATAAGCTAACATTTTCATTGTTTCTATATTGGAATGATAAAATTATGGATATATTCGGATAAAAATATAAAAATGTACTTAGAAATTATAATCATAATTTTATTATATAATGCAATGTTTAATTATTTTATAACTTGAATTATTATAAAGTACCAATTATTTGTGATGACTTATAAGGTATAAGAATTTGTAGAAATTTATTTATACATACTTATAATTATTTCTTTTATTTGTTTTCCTTCCAAACACTACAAGATCAGTTACATATATATTTATCATTTCATTTCTTCCAACTATGATGCTGTAGAAGATTCTCTACTTTTTCTTAAATGTGATTGCTTCAAAATTTCTAAACATGAGATGGGTATGTTGTTGCATACCTGTAATGCTGGTGTCAGGATACTAAAGAAAGTTAATCACAAGCTTAGGGACAGGCTCAAAAATTTAGTGAGATTCTGTCAATAAAAAAAAATGAAAACAACAAGAGATGTTCCTCCGTAATATATCCCTGGGGTCTATCTCTGGAATAAAACAAACAATCAAAAAGCCTTGTTTAGCCTGAGTAAGAAGGTTATGAAATCCAAAAATGTAAAGTAATTCTCACTCTATTATTTGCATTTGTGAATCTGTCATTGGCATTATTGTCACTGATAATTGATATAAAATTATATTCAACATTAAATACTTATGTCCCCTTTTATGGCCAGGTGTTCTTGCACTTAGAAAGCTCTGAGAAAGAATGTAATTAACATTTTGTTATTTTGGGGTCTTACATCCTGAATTGAAATTATTCACCTTACACTCAGAGGTACAGGGGTCTAAGCATGGTATTTTTTCTATTCAGGTAAAAAGTATAAAATAAAAAATCATTGAGATGATAATTATTGAATCAGAAAAAAAAACCCTAAGAATAGAGGTTAGGCTTCAAAATCTGGGAGACAATTCATCTCTGTCTCAGGCAAATCTCTTTAACCATCTCCAGGTTTTTTGATGCCTGCGTGGCTCTGTGACAGGCCCTTTCCCTCTGACTTTCAATGTCTAGATTATTTGAAAAATAAAAAGACTGCAGGGCTGGATATTATAAAATTAAAAAGAATGGGCTGAGCAAAAGTAGTTATAACTAATTGTGAGAACCTGCACTTTCCTGAGGTCACCATTGTAATCTTTTCACCCTAGTCTAAATTTGATAGAGCTCAATATCCTGCCATGTCTGACCCTAAAAATGCGGTTCACAGTCAGAATTCTACTTTTTGTCCTGTGCCAGATTGGTGACCTCTGTCTGGCCTGAAACCAGCTCTGTACTTTCTCACCTACACACCTTCAGAGTGGTTGTTATATACGGGATCAGGACATGAGATTTTTGACTCATATAAATAATTCATATTTGAGAGTAGCTGTGGTCCAAGGGGTTTTCAGTTTCTCTTTCCTCATCAGGTGGCACCCACTTTTTAAAGTGCATCTTCCAATGTAGGTAAGCAAGATTTTCCTAAATGCCATATTTTCTCTGCTAATTCAGTATATAATGAAGTATTGTTCCCAGAAAATTTCAAATTTTATGGAGTTTTAAGTCATCATTTTCTCTTAGTTTTGTATGGAATTTAAAAAGTGAGTGTGTGTGTGTGTGCGTGGATGTGTTTGGTTGTACTTTTACATGAGAGGAACATGTGGTTTTAACATGAAACTCTTTAATAAGTATTTATACCTAATGCCAGATGTGAAGATGCATGTTCATAATCTGAGCTTTTTAATAGGCTGAAGACAAGAGGATTAATATATTTAGAATAAAAAATATAAAGGGGAGGTGAATGTTGCTCAGTGTGTAGGCACTGATGAGTTTTACCCTTGATATTAAGAAATCTTTGAAATTTTGTTTATTTGTCTTTCATAAGCATATACACGTTGAAAGCCCCATTAAGAAACTTTAGAGTGTGATGTCTCTTCAGTATCTGCCATGTCTTTGAGTGGCTATGAGGTAACAATTACATGAAGTTGACCCAAGGTGCCCACAATTTCTATGTTTTTTGAATTACTTAAAGAATGCCAACCTGTGTGTGATCCTCTCTTCCTACACAGCAGCTTGTGGCCAGGGAATGGAGCACCTTGTTGGACTAGCTAGATACTCTAGATACTCTAGAGATTACAAGAATATCCTTTATACATTTCATCTTAATAGATCAGATATTGGAATATCAATATTATATTTCCCAAATGTTAGGTTAAACTTTTCAGGAACGCATTACTGCTCAGATCTATTGATTTAGTAACTTAAGAGAAAGACAAATATAATTTTGTCCTACTCATGTAAGGAAGATTGATTATAAGGGCACAGCTTTGAAAGGAGAATATGCTGTAGCAAGGATTTAGAAAAAAATATCCTAGTGTGTTTGTGCAGATGTCTTTAAGGAAAAACTCACTGTATGCTAATTGAAAGACATAATATAATGCCTCAAGTTTGGGATGGTAACTAAATATTTAAGTAAATAGCATGGTGGGTTGAGCATGTCTCACTTAGTCTAACATTTTTATTACCTATAAAATGCAATTTATCACTAATATTTGAAAGATTTCAACAAGTTTCCAAAGAGAAAAGATAGAGGCCAATATCAAATAAAATTGTATTTAAACTAATGTAATTTTTTGAGCCTGTAAAAGAACATCATTGAAGGTTAACTAAGATTTTTATTGTATCTGTGGCTATATTTTTTTTCTTGCTGTGTAGCTAGTTCTGGAATTTCAGATTTGAAAAATTCAGAGATAGGTTTATTAGCAGCTTTTGATTTTCTAAATCTAAATTGCAATACTTTAAATTAATCAAACGTAAGATATGGATACATCCAAAATCTTAGGCTGTCTAGGGTTTTGTTTTAGAAGAAATGGCAAATAAATGAGGTAAAAAGAAAATAGACCAAAGGAGGTTGGAACATTCATATTTTGGGGGGCATATGAGGACATGCCAGTAATCACAACAACCTGGATGTTGAGGAAGAAAGATCAAAGTTGAAACTTAGTGTAGCAACTTAGTGAGAGACAGTCTCAAAAAATAAAAAAAATTAAAAGGCCTAGAATAAATCTTAATTTTAGAATACCCCTGTACCAAAAAAAAAAAAAAAATCAAAATTCCAAATGAAGGATCGTTTACCCTGAAGCCAATGAATACTTAGGAATTTTAAGAAAATTGTGTGTATTTTGGTTTGGGCTGACATGAGATGGGTCAATATTCTAAGGGTTTCACATAAAGGAAATTACCTAGAGAATAGTCAATTGTTTTTTTAACAAATATTTTGTCTTACCCCTAAATGTAAAAGTGTTCAATTAAATATTTTTTATAAAAAAATAATGAGAATATTCAAAATGAGTATCTGAATCAGCATATGTAAAACAGTGAGGATCTTTTAAACCATATTGGGAAGGGGGCTCTTCTGTAGCAGAACATAAAAATTAGAGGTAATTCAACTAGTTATTTCCTAAAATGGGCTATATAGTGTCCCATTTTCCTCTTATATTTTTTTTGTTTTATGCAAGGTTTCATTTCTGAAGTTTCAGATTTGCATAACTTTTAATATGCTGGTATACATAAGTGTCTTCTTTTATATCAGAATAAGTAACTTGAGTAAGTAGATGTAGAGACCCCTAATTTATAGGAAGTGAATCATAAATATAAATATTATACTATTTTTGGGCTTGAAACTGGAACTTCAGTTAGTAAAATTTGATAGTAGTGAACACCAAACATGTGAGATCTGTACTAGATGGTATAAGAATTATTGAACTACTAGATGTTGAAATATTGGTTGTTGTGCAAGTTTGCACATTTGGTATCAAAAGTGGTTGCAGAGTCCGGAGTGGTGGTACAAACCTGTAATCACAGTGATGTGAAAAAAATGAGGTAGCAAGAAAGTAAATTTGAGACCAGACTCATTAATTTAGAGATCCTAAGCAAATATGTAAGCCCATGTATCACATTTTAAAAAAATCAAAACTTCTTGAAATGCATTTCAAGGGTACAGTGCCCCTGGATTAAAACTCTAATTAAAAATCAAACAAACAAATAAACAAAAAACAATGCTCTTTCCGAAGAAAGACATCACAGATCAGAATGTTAAACTAACTTCATATATGCATTGGTTCACCAGTGATAATTGAGACCTTGTAAAAAGGAGTATTTGCATGCTGTCAGAGAGGGTTTAGGGTGCCAGAACCTTTCAGAATTTTTTTCTTAACTGCTTAGTATTCTCTCACTTTATACTTTGAAATGAGCCAATTGAAGATACATTTTCACAGTGAGAGTGGTTTTACAAATTTGGGAATGTTAAAACTGAAGTGTCAGTTTCCTTATGAACTGAGAGAATAACCGTCTATTCACTTAATTTGCTTTTTTATTTTTAATTTTGTGCCATGTAATTTGACCCAAGTACCTAAGAGTTTTGTAATAGTTTGATAGTTAAAAATTTTATTCTTTTGTTTTAGAAGTGAATTTTGATGTTGTGGTCTGCAGAAGTAAAAGTAATTTTTTAAATAGAGTATAGATTTATGGTATATTTAAATAATGAGAAGATAGACAACTTTGGAGATAACCATTCAAATAAATATGTGGACTGTTGAAAGTTTGGTGTGTCCTTAGTGATCTCTTATGTCTTCTACACACTGCGATGACCACTGTTGTATGAGTATAGTTATTACTTATAATTTTGCTATGCATGTCTCAAGTATCATTGCTTTGTTTGGTTGTGCTTCGTTTGGATATTCAATAACTAATTGCAACTATGATTTATCCTTTGGAATTATGTTGGATATTTTCCCACTTTATTGCTTCAGTGTTTTGTTTCACATGTGCTGCTCCCTGGGTTTCATTATACCAAAATGATCCACCAATTTTACTGCTTATAATGAATTATTGATGCTGGTTATATAGCTCAGTTGGTAGATTGCTTGCCTTTCATGCACAAGGCCTTGGGTACAATCCCCAGCACCACAAAAATGTATCTTATTGAATGGTTGACCTCACTACCTTATGTGAAAGCCACCTCTTTTAACTCTCATTAAAATTGTATGAAATTAAATACTATGTCATTAATCATATGATTTATGTGATATGTATTTACTCATTTTTATTTCAGGAGCCATTGACATTAAGGGATGTGGTCATTGATTTCTCAGAAGAGGAATGGAAATGCCTGGACGCTTCTCAGCAGACTTTATATGAAGATGTGATGTTAGAGATCTGTAGAAACCTACTCTTTATTGGTGAGCCTAAATTTCATTCAGAACTTCTAATTAAAAACCAATATTTAATTTTTTAATTTATAGAGTACCTTCTGCCAGAGACAAGAGGCAGGAAAGGTGTCATAGTGACAGGGAGTCCAAGCTGCCAAGCTTTATTTATATCAATCGGTTAATTTAGGTCATTGGCATCACTTCTATATATTGTTCACTTTATTTCTAGGCAGGTTAGAAACTTAGCAACATTATGCAGCTTATTCCTCAGTTACATACTAACTCCTAATGTTAGGAGTCTTGTGTAGCTCTCAAAAAATTCCATTGTATAAACTTACTGTTATGTGGACAGGTTTAAGCTCAGTGAAACCTCGTGCTTATCTATAAAGAGAGTTCCTTAATTCCCAGGAGCTGTGTGCCAGAGATCTTGTTTTAGGCTGATAAGACTTTGTTACAGAGCCTTTTCAAGCAGGGAATTGCCATAGCAGCTTGACATTTACACATGTATTTTATTATTTTAATAGTTCCTGGGGAAATTGCAGGGCATTCTAAGGGTGGGAAACAGAGTGCCTGTTACCCCTGGGAGTTTCCTCGCTAGAGGAATGCTTCTCTCTATATTTCCACAATCAGAATCCCTACAGAGTATTCCACAATGCCTGTGAGGATACTTACAACCTGACATTTATTGGTATTTTGGGGATCCCTAGAAATTTCTCTCATTTCCAAGTATTTCTATGTAAAACCATTGTAATATATTACTATTATATGAGAGATTCTTTAATATAATTTAAATATTTATTCATTTAAAATTTTCTCATCAGAGCTTTATATGAATGCTTATATTGGATATTCTGTGAAATTTTTCCTCCATGTAATCAATAGCAATATTTCACAATACCTGATTCTAGTGATTATGTAAGTATTGCTGATCAATGGTTTAAAGAAGAATTTTCAGAGCTGGGGCTGTAGTTTATTCGCAGAGGGCTTTCCTCACATATGTGAAGTACTATGTTTGATCCTTAGCACTACATAAAAAGCAATAGATATAATGAATGCATTCTGTCCACCTATCACTACAAAAAAAGTTAAAAGAAATATTTCTATTGTAATACAAGTGTCCAGAATTTTGTTGGTTACATTTTTCTAATTATTGTGGGTTTTTTAATTTTTTTTTTATTTCACTCTATAGAGAGCTTCAGTGTTGTTCATTAGGTTTTCTCACTTCAGTGATATTGTTTTTATTTCTATATCTGTATGTTATAATTGAGTAGAAATTATGATTTGTCACTTTAGGAAAACATTAGTTGAAATTAAACTGCACATGAACCATGGGCCAATTTTCAATCAAGTTTTCTATGCTTTTACTTACATGTATAAATATTACTCCTTTTTATATATGATTTTTATATAGTACCTTGATTGTTTATACTCAGTTCTTGTGCTTAATCATATAATGTGTCTACCTGCATGCCCACGCGTGCGCACGCGCGCGCGCACACACACACACTCGTACTGCAGATTGAACTCAGAGGTTCTTGTAATATTGAGCTACATCATCACCCCTTTTAGACTTTTAGTTTACCATAGACACTCTTGTTAAGTGGCTGATGATGAAATTTTATTTCCATGCCTCAGCCTTTCTTCCAAGTAGCTAGACTTAATGGCATATTCATTATGTCTCTATATATGAATCTGTTCTTTTGTCTAGGAGTAAGAATTTATCATTTTAAAGGTACTATAGAGATGTTTCCAATTTTGTTTATCTTTCATGTATTTGTCAGATTTTTAATTGTGATCAAAACTGTAACTGTGTAACTTTCCTGAACTTACAGTCTTATATATTTTGAATTTACTGGTCAGTAGTCCTCATTTAAATTGTTTTTTAAGATTTTTTTTCTAGAAATTATGTATCACATATAAACTAAGTTCATTTTTCCTCCAAACAAGTGCTCCTTTTTCTCACCTTTTCATCCATGATGCCCTTATTTTTGGTCTCTATATTTGGCTACAGTAGATATCTTTCATACATAAAATTACCTGGTATTTTTTTGTGTATGTAAATTACTATTTCACTTAATATACTATCTTAAAAGTTGATCATTGTAGATATTATATAATTTCTTATCTTTGTAAAGTTTTAAAACTTCATATTCTATTCCAAATTGCCTTCATGTAGTCATGTTAATTGTAAGTTGTTTTGCTTGTCACATTGATCTCTATTGAATGTTGTTTTAATGAGAATACATCTGGAAATATATTTTGATTTGATAATCACGTTGATGGCTAATTGACATGCTTTTAGTTTTATCACTCATGCCTTCCTTATTTAACCTCAAGTTAGCATAAATGTTAAAATATTGTAACTTTTATTATATTTATATAAGAAAGCATTTTTTAATTAATATGTGTAGTTATGTATGCACCCAGTATATTCCCTAGAATTGTTCAAATAACTTATTTTCTACAGGCAAAAATAATGTTGATTTTTTTGATTGGTGTTACATGGACCTCAAAGATTACTTTGGGTGCTATAGGCTTTTTTTTCTGTAGCAGATGTGTTTAACCTCTGAGCCACATCTACACCCCTTTTTTGTGAAGGGTACTGGGGATTGACCTTAGGGTCACTTGCCCACTGAGCTACATCCCAAGCCCCATTTTGTATTTAATTTAGAAACATGGTCTCCTTCAGTTGCTTAGCACCTTGCTTTTGATGAGGCTGGATTTGAACTCACAATCCTACTGTCTCAGACTCCCAAGCTGCTTGAATTACAAGTGTGTGTTATCACACCTGGCTGGCAGCTGTTTTTTATATTTCTTTTTGTTACAATGCCTAGATAAGTTGCTTATGGGCCTTGATTATTTGCTGAATTTGGCTTTAAACTCATATTCATGAATTTTAAATATCACTTTTTCTTTTGATTTCCAACTTATTATGTTATGTTAGAATGCAATGTCAGTATTGTAATATGTGTTAACATTTGTTTTGTGCTTATAAACTGATATTTTTGGAATAATATTCCATTGACTATAGAGAATATATCCTTTAAATTTTTTTTATTTTATTTTTTTTATTGGTTGTTCACCACATTACAAAGCTCTTGACATATCATATTTCATACATTGGATTGAAGTGGGTTATGAACTCCCAATTTTTACCCCAAATGCAGATTGCAGAATCACATCGGTTACACATCCACATTTTTACATAATGCCCTATTAGTAACTGTTGTATTCTGCTACCTTTCCTATCCCCTACTATCCCCCCTCCCCTCCCCTCCCATCTTCTCTCTCTACCCCATCTACTGTAATTCTTTTCTCTCCTTGTTTATTTTCCCATTCTCCTCACAACCTCTTATATGTAATTTTGTATAGCAATGAGGGTCTCCCTTCATTTCCATGCAATTTCCCTTTTCTCTCCCTTTCCCTCCCATCTTATGTCTCTCTTTAAAGTTACTCTTTTATATTCCTGCTCTTCCTCCCTACTCTGTTCATCGTTGCTCTCATTATATCAAAGAAGACATTTGGTATTTGTTTTTTAGGGATTGACTAGCTTCACTAAGCATAATCTGCTCTAGTGCCATCCATTTCCCTGCAAATTCCATGATTTTGTCATTTTTTAGTGCTGTGTAATATTCCATAGTGTATAAATGCCACATTTTTTTTATCCATTCATCTATTTAAGGGCATCTGGGTTGGTTCCACAGTCTAGCTATTGTGAATTGTGCTGCTATGAACACCGATGTGGCAGTATCCCTGTAGCATGCTCTTTTAAGGTCTTCACAGAATAGTCCAAAAAGGGCAATAGCAGGGTCAAATGGTGGTTCCATTCCCAGCTTTTCCAGGAATCTCCAAACTGCTTTCCAAATTGGCCACACCAATTTGGAGTCCCACCAGCAATCCACAACTGTACCCTTTTCTCCACATCCTCGCCAGCACTTGTTGTTGTTTGACTTCATAGTGGCTGCCAATATTACTGGAGTGAAATGGTATCTTAGGGTAGTTTTGATTTGCAGTTCTCTGACTGCTAGAGATGGTGAGCATTTTTTCATGTACTTGTTGATTGATTGTATATCCTCCTCTGAGAAGTGTCTGTTCAGGTCCTTGGCCCATTTGTTGATTGGGTTATTTGTTATCTTATTGTCTAATTTTTTGAGTTCTTTGTTTACTCTGGATATTAGGGTACTATCTGAAGTGTGAGGATTAAAAATTTGTTCCCAGGATTAGGCTCCCTATTTACCTCTCTTATTGTTTCTCTTGCTGACAAAAAAACTTTTTAGTTTAAGTAAGTCCCATTTGTTGATTCTTGTTATTAACTCTTGTGCTATGGGTGTCTTATTAAAGAATTTGGAGCCCGACCACACAATATGTAGAACGGAGCCAACTTTTTCTTTAATCAGATGCAGAGTCTCTGATTTGATATCAAGCTGCTTGATCCATTTTGAGTTAACTTTTGTTCATGGCGAGAGAAAGGGATTCAGTTTCATTTTGTTGCATATGGATTTCCAGTTTTCCCAACACCATTTGTTGAAGATGATATCCTTCCTCCATTGCATGCTTTTAGCCCCTTTATCAAATATAAGATAGTTGTAACTTTGTGGATTAGTCTCTGTGTCCTCTATTCTATACCATTGGTCCACCCGCCTGTTTTGGTACCAGTACCATGCTGTTTTTGTCACTATTGCTCAGTAATTTAGTTTGAAATCTAGTATCGCTATACTGCCTGATTCACACTTCCTGCTTAGAATTGCTTTTGCTATTCTGGGTCTTTTATTTTTCCAAAAAAATTTCATGATTGCTTTATGTATTTCTACAAGAAATGCCATTGGGATTTTGATTGGCATTGCATTAAACCTATAGAGAACTTTTGGTAATATCGCCATTTTGATAATGTTAGTTCTGCCTATCCATGAACAGGGTATATTTTTTCATCTTCTAAGATCTTCTTCTTCTTCTCTCTTTAGGGTTATGTAGTTTTCATTGTATAAATCTTTCACCTCTTTTGTTAGGTTGAATCCCAAATATTTTATTTTTTTGGAGGTTATTGTGAATGGAGTGTTTTTCCTCATTTACGTTTCAGAAGTTTTGTCGCTGATATACAGAAATGCCTTTGATTTATGCATGTTGATTTAACATCCTGCCACTTTGCTGAATTCATTTATTAGTTCTAGTAGTTTCTTTGTAGACCCTTTTGGGTCTTATAGGTATAGAATCATGACACCTGCAAATAGTGATAATTTAAGTTTTTCTTTTCCTATTTTTATGCCTTTAATTTCTTTCATCTGTCTAATTGCTCTGGCCAGTGTTTCGAGAACTATATTTAATAGAAGTTGTCGTAGAGGGCATCCCTGTCTTTTTCCAGATTTTAGAGGGAATGCCTTCAACTTTTGTCCATTCAGAATGATGCTAGCCTGAGGCTTAGCATAGATAGCTTTTACAGTGTCAAGGTAAGTTCCTGTTATCCCTAGTTTTTCAAGTGTTTTGAACATAAAGGGATGCTGTACTTTCTCGAATGCTTTCTCTGCGTCTATTGAGATGATCATATGATTCTTATCTTTAAGTCTATTGATGTGGTGAATAACATTTATTGATTTCCATATGTTGCATTCCAGGGATAAATCCTACTTGATCATGGTGCACAATTTTTTTGATGTGTTTTTGTATTTGATTCACCAGAATTTTATTGAGGACTTTTACATCTAGGTTCATTAGAGATATTGGTCTGTAGTTTTCTTTCTTTGAGGTGTCTTTGTCTGGTTTCAGAATCAGGGTGATGTTGGCCTCATAGAATGAATTTGGAAGAGCTCCCTCTTTTTCTATTTCCTGAAATAACTTGAAAAGTATTGGTATTAATTCTTCTTTAAAAGTTTTTTAAAACTCCACTGTATACCCATCTGGTCCTGGGCTTTTCTTTGTTTGTAGTCTTTTGATGGCTTCTTCAATTTTATCCATTGATATTGGTCTGTTCAAATTGTGTGTATCCTCCTGACTCAGTCTGGGCAAATCATATGACTTATGAAATTTATCGATGTCTTCACTATCTTCTATTTTCTTAGAATATAGGTTTTCAAAATAATTTCTAATTGTCTTCTGTATTTCTGTAGCATCTGTTGTAATATTGCCTTTTTCATCCCGTAGGTTAATAATTTGACTTCTCTCTCTTCTTCTCTTCGTTAGCACGGCTAAAGGTCTGTCAATCTTATTTATTTTTTCAAAGAATCAACTTTTAGTTTTGTTAATTTTTTCAACAGTTTCTTTTTCAATTTTGTTGATTTCCACTTTGATTTTAATTATTTCTTGCCTTCTGCTACATTTGCTGTTGTTTTGCTCTTCCTTGTCTAGGGCTTTGAGATGAAGTGTGAACTCATTTATTTGTTGTTTTTTTTCTTTTTTTGAGGAATGACCAACAGGCAATTAAATTTCCTCTTAAAACTGCTTTCATTGTGTCTCATAGATTCCGATATGTTGTGTCTGTATTTTCATTTATCTCTAAGAATTTTTTTATTTCCTCCTTTATGTCTTCTGTAACCCATTGATCATTTAGTAACATATTATTCATTTTCCATGTGATGTAGGATTTTACCTTCCTTCTTTTATTATTGATTTCCATTTTCATTGCATTATGATCAGATAAAATGCATGGTATTATCTCCACCCCTTTATATTTACTGAGGGTTGCTGTATGGCCTAATATATGGTCTATTTTTGAGAAGGATCCATGTGCTGCTGAGAAAAAAGTATATCTATTTGATGATGGTTGATATATTCTATATATGTCAGTTAAGACTAGGTTATTGATTGTGGTATTGAGTTCTATAGTTTCTTTATTCATCTTTTGCTTAGAGGATCTGTCCAATGGTGAGAGAGGTGTGTTGAAGTCACCCATAATTATTGTATTGTGGTCTATTTGATTCTTGAACATGAGGAGAATTTGTTTTATGAATGTCGCAGAACCATTATTTGGTGCATAAATATTGATAATTGTTATGTCTTGATGGTTAAATGTTCCTTTTAACAGTATATAATGTCCTTCTTTATCCCTTTTGATTAACTTAGTCTTGAAGTCGATTTTATTCGATATGAGGATGGCCACCTCTGCTTGCTTACGAGGACCATGTGCGTGGTATATTTTTTCCCATCCTTTCACCTTCAGCCTGTGTATGTCTTTTCCAATCAGATGTGTCTCCTGGAGGCAGCATATTGTTGGATTTGTTTTTTAATCCATGATACCAGCTTATGTAGCTTTATTGGAGAGTTTAAGCCATTAACATTCAGAGTTACTATTGATATATGGTTTGTACTTCCAGCCATGCTTGATTATTTATCTTTTTTTCTAAAAAATTTAGTTTGTTCCTTCATGATTATCTTTCCCCTTGTCCTTTGTCATTACCGAGGCACTTCCCACTGATGGTTTTGGTTATTGTTTTTCATTTCTTCCTCGTGTAGTGTTTTGCTCAAAATGCTTTGCAATGCTGGTTTTCTGGCTGCAAATTTTTTTAACTTTTGTTTATCATGAAAGATTTTTATTTCGTTGTCATACCTGAAGCTTAATTTTGCTGGATACAGAATTCTTGCTTGGCATCCATTGTCTTTCAGTGTTTGAAATATATTGTTCCATGACCTTCTTGCTTTCAGCGTCTGTGATGAAAAATCCGTTGTTACCCTTATTGGTTTACTTCTGAATGTAATCTGTCTCTTTTTCCTTGTAGCTTTTAATATTTTCTCTTTGTTCTGTATATTGGATATCTTAATAACAATGTGCCTTGACATTGATCTACTGTGATTTTGTGTGCTCGGTGTCCTGTATGCATCTTCAATTTGTATATCTGTTTCCTTTTTTATTTCTAGAAAGTTTTCTGTAATTATTTCATTCAGCAGGTTACTCATTCCCTTGGTTTGAATCTCTGTACCTTCTTCTATCCCGATGACTCGTAAGTTTGGTTTTTTTATGTTATCTCATAACTCTTGGATGTTTTTTTTCGTGATTTTTTACCAGCCTTTCTGAGTTGGCTAGACTCTTTTCAAGATGATATATTTTGTCTTCATTATCTAACGTTCTGGCTTCTATTTGGTCCACTCTGTTAGTGATACTCTCAATTGAGTTTTTAATTTGGTTTATCGTTTTCTTCATTTCTAGAATTATTGTTTAATCATTTTTTATAATCTCTACCTCCTGATAAACATGCTTAACTTCTTCTTTTATCTGTTTATGTAATTTATTCTCAATGTGTTCTTTCACTGCTTGAATTTGCTGTCTTGTATCCTCTTTAAGGTTCCATTTCATCTGTCTAAGGTGTTCCTGGAGTTCTTTATATGACCATTTTTCTGATGACTCTAGGTCCTCCTGAATATTTAGGCTATCCTGCATTTTTTGTACTCCTTTTCTTCCTTGCTTTTTCAAGCTGCTCATGTTACTTCTTGTTCTGTCTGACTGCTGAGTTACTGTTTACTCCTATAAATTTATTTGATTCTTGGGAGGAAAGGTATTAGCAGGGAAGGGAAGAAGTCATTAAAGAGAATGAGAGTAAACAGGTAGAATTCAAGGATGGGGGAATAAGAAAATTGAAAAGAAGTGAAAAGACAAAAGAAGAAAAAAATAGAAAATAAAAAAGAAAAAAAATTAAAAAAAAATAATAATAAAAAAAATTAAAATTAAAATTAGAAGAAAAAAATTAAAAAAAAATTGTAAAAAAAATTAAAAAAACAACAAGAAAGAAAAATGAAAATGAATGAAAAAACCAAATCCAAAAAAAAGAGAAAAGAAAAAAAAAGACTCATAAATTCAGTCTTGGAGTTTGATTAACTTCTCTTCCAGTAGATGGCGCTGTGCCCACTAGGCCAATTTTCTCCTGTCAATAGGCGGGAACCAATCACTGTGTAGCAGTTCCTCCTCCCAGACTTTGGCGAGTCTCCAATCCTGAGTGCCTAGGGCCTCCTCTTGTGTCTAGTCACTCCCCCACTTTTCCTCTAGCCAGGCCCCTCTCACGGGTGCCGCTCACCACAATACTGGCTACACGCCAGGTCTGCTGCTCCCGGGAGCCCTGTTTTCATGGACGATTGGGCACACTCTCCAAGTTTGCCTTTCCCTCAGGCCCTAAGTTTGTAGAGCTTGGGGCTGAGAATCCTCAGCGAATTTTACTTTCTTTCCGGTAGCCACGCCCCCAGTAGCTGGTGCAAGAGACCTCAGCTTTCAGCTCTGGTGGGAGCGGTAGTTTTGCACTGCGGGTCCTGCACCACGTCTGATTCCCTCTGTCTGGGAGGGGCCCTTAAGGTTTCCATGATGTGTGGAGAGGGAAGACTAGGAAATTACACACCTGTAGCCACAGGTTTCAATGAAGTTATCTCCTCTGCCACAGTCTGATGACGTCAGTTCTCTGCCATGGTGGTATCTCTTGCAAATGGCGACAGTTCATTTCCTTTGGCGAGTGACCAATGCAACGGGTGGGTCCTTACTGTCCCTCTCAAGCTCCGTTTGAAACCTGTGGCCACTACCTATGAATGCTCGGTAGGCATTTACCTTCCTGAGATCAGAGGGGCTTACCAGTTGTTTCAGCCAGAATGATAGGTGCTGAGTCACAGCTGTTTGTGGGAAGCAGGTGAACAGGAGCTTGAATTCAGCCTATCCAGGCTCAGTGTGTGTTCTGAGAGGCCCAGACTGTTTGCCCCAGATCCACATAAACTCAGCATTGCCTAGTGATCCTGAGCAAACACAATTTAGGTTGTTTATGACTCCCTATTACTGCACAGCTGAAGAGGTCAGAGGCTTGATCTCTCTGCGCCCGCCGCCATGTTGGAATCCCTAAAGTTTTTTTTGAAAGTTTTTTTCTTTCCCGGAAGTTAACTATGCAATGCTATTTTTTCTTCTTTGCATTAATTGTGGATAGATGTCTCGTATTATTACTTTGTTGCTCTCTATGATGTTCAATTTTGTCTGTTTTTTCTTTCTGTATATGAAAAACATTATTTGAGTTACAAATATATTCACTATGATTGTTTCTAGGAATTTGCCATATTTATCTTTATATAATATTATGTTATGTTAAAATGCAACATCATTATTGTAATATCTGTTTACATTTGTGCTTATAATCTGATATTTTTGGAATAATATTCCATAGACTATCGAGAATATTTCCTTTAATGTTTTTTTGAAGGTTTTTTTTTTCCCCTAGGGTAACAATGCAATGCTATTTTTTATTCTTTGAATTAATTGTGGATTAATGTCTCCTATTATTACTTTGTTGCTTTCTATGATGTTGAATTTTGTCTGTGTTTTCTTTCTGTATATGAAAAACATTATTTGAGTTACAAACATATTCACTATGTTTGATTCTAGGGATTTATCATATTTATCTTTATATCATATTCTACTTTGTCTCTTATTTATATAAATATTTTCAATAATTTTGAATGTAATATTTGTTTTATCCTTTTGTTTTTAGACTTTTTGTGACCTTATATCTTTTGTAGATTTACATCTAACATAGTTATCATATTTTTAGGTTTAATCTTGTTAGTCATATTGTGTTTTAATTAGTTTTTTTTTTCAAAATAGTTTATTGATACTTAAATTACTGATGAGAAAAAAACACATATTTCTACAATTTTCAAGTATTGTTAATTTCTTATATTTTTTTTACTTTTAAAATATGCCTTAATTTGTAGTTCATACATTTTTACGGTGGTATTTTTTTCTACTTTTTTTTCTTTGATGTTGATTTTTTCATTACATTGGAATTATTTAAGTGCTTAAAAACAGTAGAATAAATTGGAAATAACATTCTTATATTCTTAAATGAATATACAACTAATTTAATTCCACATACTTTACCAAAAGAATAGGTTGTTATATTTTATAAATGTATGATATATGTTGATACATTCTATTGTCATGTATAACTAAAGAAAAAATAATGAAAAAAATAAAGTACTTAGTTTGCACTACATTTTAATCTGAATTAATTTTGGTTTCCTAAAACAATCAGTGTTTACATATGTTTCCATGATTTGTTATTGACGTCACACCTGCTTTTCTAATTTATACTAATTAACAAAGATTTATGATAATTTGTATGCTTTAGTTTTCCACATAAAATAGTAGAATGAAATGTTTTATGTACAACAATGAAGGTATAGTAAAATATACATATTTGTATGTATTTTTCTTTTCCATAAAAGCTTTCAAAGTTTATATGATTTCTGTTGTGTAGATTTATTTTATTGGAAATATTCAACTGATTATTTCTTTTACAGCAGGTCAAAAAATAAAGCAATTTTTGAATATTTTCATATCTTGAAAGATGGAGTTTATTTTCAAAATTCAAAATAATGGTATTGGTAGATAAAGCATTCTAGGTTCATATTTTCTTTTCCTTTCAACATTCCTACCTATGTATCCCAATTTCGTTCTGGAAGTCTTCTGCAAGGAAATCAACTGTTAATAAAAAAAAAATATCTTTGTAAATAAAATTTCTCTTTTAATATCTTTTTATATCAATTTTTGTTGAAGAGTTTGAAATATTTGATTATAAATTGATTAACTTTTGTCTTTTATTTACTTATTTATAGGGAACTGAACTCAGGGCACTAAACCATTGAGTCACATCACCAGCACTATTTTGTATTTTATTTAGAGACAGAGTCTCACTGAGGTGCTTAGTGCCTCACCACTGCTGAGTCTGTCTTTGAACTTGTGATCCTCCTGTCTTAGCCTTCCGAGATTCTCCAATTAAAGTTATACAACACTGTGTCCAGCACTACCTATTTCTTTTGATTAATTTTATACATTGATATATTTTCTTCCTCAAATTTTTAATTTATGAGACTTTGTGTGTGGGTGGGGAGAAGGGGATGTGCTGAAGATCAAGGCTAGCCTTGTTCATGTGAGGCAAGCAATCTACAACTTAAAATGTATCCCAATTCTGAGACTTATTTTAAAGAACATTTCTAGTATAAAATTTCTAATTTTTCTGTTGGTTTCTTTTGTGAATTTTTAAAATTATCTTCATTTTTATTTAGTTTAATAAATATCTCTCAAGTGTTTATTGGGCATTGATTAGATAATTAACAACATTAATTTTCCGACTCTCAATTGTTTGTTCACTTGAGTTGATTATATTCTTTGTGTGAGCTATTATTTTCATTGGGATTTTTCTATTTAAAATCTGTTAAACTAGACCATTATAGTCATTTTGTAAAATATTTTGAAGTTAGAATATAAAAGAAAAACATGTCACAAGCAATGATATATAAATGTAATTCCATATAATTGAGAATGTAAGGCAATGGAAAGCCGGTTTGAAATAAATTTCAGCATTGTTGAAATAAACTGTCTCAAAAAAAAGTATAAACATAGAAAGGTCTATGGATGTACTTTAGTGATAGAGTACCACCGTGTTTAATCCTAAGAAATACTCTCCAAAAATATAAAAACATAACTAAATAATAAATTTATATTCTGCAACATTTGAGTCACAGATAAAGTTTAAATATGTTGGAGTGAAGAGCTGTGGTTGTAATAACATCACTCAGTTTGAATGTTGTCTTCATCTGTGGTGCTATAAATTGGTAAGATGATTTTCAAGGTTCTCACTGCTTTTTTCAGCATATTGTAGTAAATTCTATATATTTCTTGACTATTAATGGCCTTGAATCCTACTGTTCTTTGGCTATTCCCTCCCCACCTTGATAAAGTTTTGTATATTAGAAGAGTATATTCACCATAGTGTTGTAAGTAGAATAACTTACTATTTCAATTTTTTTCAGGTATGACTTCTAATCCAAACCAAGAATTTTCAGAAGAACAAGAAATAAATCATTTTTTGCAAAACTTGATAAAGAGCAGGTATGTATACCAAGACAGTTAATACTTAATTTTAAACAAGAAATAGAAATTAAAAGAGAGGGAAGTTCAGAAAATTTTTAATAAAGAGAAAAATATCATGAAAAATTATTTACACAGAAAATTGCAAATTCATCAGGTTATATTATTACCAACATCTCAGAAGACTGACTCCTCAACTTGTGCCAGCCACTTTTTGTTTGGTTAAAACTTTTAAGTACATTAATTGTAAAATATTTACTACTCAGTATTTTGTGTAAAACTACTTACAATGCACAGTATTTTCAAATGCAGAAACATATATCAAACTACATGTATATTCAATGTTTACAGGCCATTATAAAGTTGAATCTTTAAAATACCTTAAGGAAAATAGTGATTCAACCAGTTTACTCAGCTTTACAAATAAAATTAGAATAGAAATGGGTATTTTAGTGAAAAGAAATCTAAACAGTTTTAAAATGCTTATTAATCAGTTTTGTTTTAACTTTTAATAATCTCTATGTGATTGCACATTAGATCACAGTCTACAGATCACTAATACAAAATTGCAATATTCAAACCTGTCTTTTATATGAAGTAATAAAGAGGTGATTTTCCAGACAGTATAGACAAATTGTCTCATTATTTAAACAGATGAATAGAGTTTCTACTTAGAGACAAGAAAAATACTTAGATTAAGAAGAAATGGAAATGCTCCAATACGCCTCACTAGAACTTTCTGTTGAAAAAAACTATTGAGTAATTAAATATGTTTAAGATTAAGGTTTGGTAGGCATTGCTTTTTAAATGCAATAATAATTGATAAAAGAGAAGAGTAGCCGTTAGGTCCTTCTAAAACACATCGAATAAGCATACAGCTCATCTTTCATGTACAGCAGGTGAAACAAAGGAAAGACTCAGGAACTTCTAGCACAGTCTTTCAGAAATCCAAAAGCCCAAATGGCTTACAGGAATGCATCACACCCCAAAAGGAGATATGAGGGTCTTATGAGAACAGTGTAAGTGTTCTGACACTCTTCTGGGCTCATGCTAAGGGGCAGAAAATATGCCTGGAATATAAGCAATAGGGAAAGTGTGGGTCTACTGAAAAACAATGAAGGACTAAAGCTTCTAATTCTAAAACTTTTAAGACAATTAAGACAGCCACATTGGTGAGGTAAGACCACCTTTGAATGGGGCATGGCTTACCATAAAATTTCCTTTACGAAACAAAGATCTATAATGTCTTTGTCATTCCATGATTCTGTCTACTGTTTCAGAATACCATTTTTGTAAACCCTTCTCCCTGAAACTTGATGGTTTGAGTCAAGGGTGCTTGTAAATGTTTATTTATAATTTTAATTTAACTTGAAGCAGTCTTTGTGTAGTTACCTATCTATTTATGGCTCATAAGTTAACGTAATCATTCCATGTCATGGGACCTCAAACATCCCACCTGAGTCATATCCTTCTTGGAAAGTGATGAGCCACCTGAAAAAAAAAGGAATATCTGAAATAAATAGGAAAGGAAAATGAGACAAGACCATAACTTATGTTAAAAGAGGTAAAGCACTTTGTACATTCTCTATACCACATAGGATCTAAAAAACAATGACTAGATAATTTTTCTGTTCTTTATTTAAGGGAGTGTACATCAAAGTTAGGAATGAGATTTCAACAGGAAGAGTCTTTCTTTAGACAGGTTGGTTGGCATTCTGGCAAGTCTCACCCATCTCTTTGATGATAAGTGGCTATGTGGCTCCAATGGATTATTCCATCTCCAGTGCCATTCTGAATTTAGTCAAAACTAGGTAGTAAAAAACATGTACTGGACAGTGTCCAACCAGCTGGATTTCAACTATGAGTTCCCAGATACCAGAGTTTTTTCCCTAATGGATTTCCATGCTTTTTTTTAATTTCATGCACAATTTATAGATATATTTCAGCAGCTCCATCTGACATTCACTGCTTCATCTTTCATACCAATAGGGATTTTGACCAGACTCCCAAGTGAATATCCCAAAAGATCTATGCATTCTGTGGTTTTGAGTTGAATGGGAAAAACTTTCCAAGTGTGAGACCCAGAGACATCCTGGATCCAATACATGTCCCCAGTGAACTAAATCCTGTTGCCATTAGATTTTTCTGAGGCTCTAGCACTACTCACCTGTGCATCTCCAGAAATATATTTTCAACAAATCAAAATTATACTCTAACTGATTTCAGTGATCTTGTTACATAGAAAGAAATTTTAAAACACTTTCTGTGATAGATATTTTCACTGGAAAGTTGAGCAGCCCAGCGCACATGCAGTTTACTCTTTGGCTTAATAAAGAATGCTCTGGCACGTAAGCACCATGATTATGGCCCAGTGCCAGCAGGATTCCCTGAACATTAAAACTAGAAAATAGTGTGTTGGAGGCAAGGTGGAACTGTAGGGATATGGGACATTGGTTAACCTGGAGAGAGACAACAATACATATGGCAATCACATTTGAGGACCCATATGTGCTGTTCAAAATATTTATACAGCATTTTGTAATTATACCCTTCCTCTAAAAAGTGAAACATTTTCTATATAGTTTATTTCATGCTTCAGTTAGTCACTGGAATAATTTGAAATTCACCATTCTGTAAATATCCACAAATATTTCTTAGAAACGATAGAAGGAGGAGAAGGAGGAGGAGGAGGAGGAGGAAGAATTTCTTAGTTTTATTTGTCTGATGTTAGTTTACAAAAAATAATGCAATGAACTGTTTCTCCTTGTGGCAATGCATGGAATTATAATGAATGTGGGGGTATTTGTACATACCTACTGTTGTTTAATTTAAAGGTAGATGTAGATACTCAGATATCTATATTTATGATAAGTCTTTCAGGACCTGTAGACAATCTCTACACTAGGTAATTAGCAGTATATTAGAGTTGGTGTAAAACAATGTAAATTCTGTGAAAGTCATTAAAATTTACTTTTTTTTAAATCCTAGAAAACACCCATGTGATCATTTCAAAGAGCTTTACAATGATAAAAGTGAAAAAAATTTTAATTCATGCCCAAAATGTATTTATCCAAGCTTTCATAATCAAGTGACAAACTACAGATATAAGGTATGTGAAAGCACTTTTAATAAAACTACAAGAATTTCTGAAGTCCAGAGAATTAATATTTGTGGGAAGCCCTACAAATTTAAAAAATATGTGAAAGCATTTAAAGATTCCTCAATTGTTTATCAGAGCAGTAAAAAATGTGAAAAATAGTGTACTCAAATTCCATCTGTTACTAAAAAACCATAGGCTTTCCAATGGAGATATACCTTATAAATTTACAAAATGTGAAAATGTCTTCAAGTGTTGTTCAAACGTCTTTAAACACTATATTAATCATACTTGATAGAAAATCTGGAAATGTAAAGAAACTGTCAAAGCTTTTAATAAAACATCATACATTACAGAATACCAGAAAATCTATACTGGAGAAAAGCCATACAAATGTAAAGAATGTGGCAAAGCTTTTAATTAAAAATCACAACTTACTGGCAACCAGAGACTTCATACTAGAGAAATACCATACAAATGTAAAGAATGTCGCAAAGCTTTTAATCAAAGATCACACCTTACTCAACAACAGAGAATTCATACAGGAGAAAAGCCATATAAATGTAAAGAATATGGCAAAGCTTTTAATTGAAAATCATACCTTACTCAACTCTAGAGCATACATGCTAGAATAAAGCAATACAATTGTAAAGAATGTGGCAAAGCTTTTAATCCAAAATCACTTCTTACTCAACAGCAGACACTTCATACAGGAGAAAATCCATACAAATGTAAAGAGTGTAGCAAAGCTTTTAATCAAAGATCACACCTTACTCAACACCAGAGTATTCATAGAGGAGAAAAGCCATACAAATGTAAAAAATGTGGCAAAGCTTTTAATAAAAAATCACAACTTACCCAACACGGGAGACTTCATACAGGATAAAACCTATACAAATGTAAAGAATGTAGCAAAGCTTTTAATCAAAGATCGCACCTTACTCAACACCAGAGTATTCATACAGGAGAACAGCCATATAAATATAAAAAATGTGTCAAAGCTTATAATGGAATATCTCTCCTTAGTCCACACCAGAGACTTCATACAGTAGAAAAGCCATACAAATGTAAAGAGTGTAGCAAAGCTTTTAATCAAACATGGCACCTTATTGAACACTAGGGAATTCATACAGGAGAAAAAGCCATACACATGTACAGAATGTGGCAAAGCTTTTAATCGAAAATCGTTTTGGTCCATCTCCTGGAGGGGTCTCAGGAGAAGAACAGATGGTGAGGATTCGGTGAAAGAGGGTGGAGAAATAACACAGACAAAAGTGAAGGTCCTGAATCCCAATCTTTACTTCTTAAGTTAATCATGTATACTTTTCATTTTAGCAGGCTCACAGTATTTTGTGGTTACAAAACAGGAGTTATTATTTAAAGAAACAAAATATTATGTAGCTACAATTAGATAAAAAGAATGTATCTTGGCTTATACATTGGCAAGCATTTTTACTTTCAGTTTGCATTTTGCTTTGAGCTGTTTCTGCTTGTTTAGCTTTTAATAATAGTTAGAAAAGTCCCAGATTATTGGCTTATACCTTGACTATTATTTCTTGACTTATGGACTAGAACCGGTGCCATGGTTATGGCAAGTAGTTAACTTGAAACGAGAGGCTACTAATTTTAATCAATCAAGAGTAAGAGCACAAAGTATTGTGCACAGGAACAAGAAGAAGTTGCCCAGTACCAAGCACCAATCTGTCTTCTTAATGTTAAATTTTTTTCTCTAGATTTTAATTTAATTTCTCAAAAACTTCCTTGACTGTTTTTCCTACAGAAGGTTTCTCATTAAACATTAACAATTTATGCTCTACAAGTGAATCATTGCATTCATTGAAAAGAGATTTATTCTTTAGAAGTAGTTGCATTAATTGGGAAAATCATGTATTTTCCTTCATACTTAAGGGTCATATGAGAAGTTTCAACTCTACTTGTTAAAGGAATACAAAAAACCCCAGCCCATTCCCAGAAACATAGTGTGCTCCTCCAGAGGATGGATGCCTTGCGCCATCCACTTCAGTAGGGCCTTGCCATTGCCTGAGTCAGGGGAGAGGTGCAGCAGAAAATCACAACTTTCTCAACATCAGAGACTTCATACTAGAGAAATGCCATACAAATGTAAAGAATGTGGCAAAGCTATAAATAAAAAATCATGCCTTACTCAACAACAGAGAATTCATACTGGAGAAAAGCCATACAAATGTAAAGAAAGTGGCAAAGCTTTTAATAAAATGTTATGCCTTCCTCAACAATAGAGAATTCATACTGGGGCGAAACCATACAAATATCAATAATGTGGAAAAGCTTTTAATTGAAGGTCACTTCTTAGTCAACACGAGAAACTTCATATGGGAAAAAAGCCATACAAATGCAAAGCATGTGGCAAAGCTTTTAATCTAAGATCATATCTTATCTGACACCAGAGAATTAATACTGGGGAAAAGCCATACAAGTGTAAAGAATATGGCAATGCTCCTTATCAAAGATCACACATTTCTCAACACCAGACAATTCACCTTGGGGAGAAACTATACAAATACAAAGAATGTGGCAAAGCTATTCTTTTAGGAAAATCATTGTTGTTCACCAAATATTCATACTGGATAAGAGCCATGTAAATATTAAGAATGTGGCAAGGTTTTAAGTATGCTTCAAGTGATTTTACTTGAAACAGATCATTCATACTTGAGACTATTCTCACAGATCTATCGACTTTAAAAGTCATTTATTGTAAGATCACACCTCATTGGTCACCAGAAACTTCATACTGAAAAGAAAAATTAAAATTGCTCAGAGATATCTCTACAGTGCTGACTCCATGAAATCCGAACACTTGCCCAACTGGCCATTAGTCAAGAGTCCATGGAAGTGGGCAGGAAACATGGTTGGATCCTTGGCCCTCTTTACTTCTGTGGACCTGTACAGGTTCACTTGTCCTTTCCTCAGTTTCTCTGTATTGATTGATTTCAAATCATCTTCTTTTTTTCCAAATCTATCTCTGGATTTAAAGGCCTCTTTTGTACCAAACCAACACATTAATAATACTATCTTATGCCTTAAGTCTATGATCGTATCAATGTTTTCACAATAGTCTCAGATGGACAGTATTTTCTTTGTCAATGTCATATTTATTTTATTTTATTTTGAGACTACACTGAGGATTGAATTCAGGACACTCAACCACTAAGGCACATCCCAGTCCTATTTTGTATTTAGAGACACAATTTTACTGAGTTGCTTAGGGCCTCACTTTTACTACTAAGGCTGGATTTGAACTTGTGATTCTCCTGCTTCAGACTCCTGCGCTGCTTGGATGACAGGCATGCATCACTGCACCCACAGATCAATGTCTTTTGCTCTGTAGTTAATTAAAAAATTCTACTCAGGATTTCATATTCATAAAAACCATTCAAAAAATGGTTTAATCACACTTCAGGTATTAGATTCTTGCTTTTAAAATGTCCTGCATGATACATCTTAGTTTTCTACATCAAATGCAGAGTTCACAAGTTTGAAACCAGGTGGCTGAAAAACAAGGATATTGAACAGCAAAATGCAACACATGTTTTGGCTAAATCCACACATGTAGTGGGAGTGAATACTCACACTGAATAGGCAGCAGGAGGCCTATCTATGACCTGTAGGGCCCTTAGCCTCCTTCCGTTACTTTGAGTCTCTGAGCCTCCAGAGAGTCTGCACAAATGAGAAAGAAGCATACTACTTTTTCCCACACCTAAACATACTATAGCATTTACTAGAAAGACCAGGGGAAGCACTGTGTGTCTTTGTATCAATGTGTGGCTTTGCTTACATACAAATATGTGTGTGTGTGTGTGTGTGTGTGTGTGTGTGTGTATATATATATATATTTTTTCTGCACACTTGTTAAATCGATAGTTTTGTTACATTTGAAAAAAAATGATTAAAAAATGGTGTCAATGAAAGGCATTTGAACTGAGGAGTCCATCCTGCCAGTAACACAAGAATACAGTTGTGTCATCCAAGAAAAGGCAGGTCTTTCCCAAGCCACATTGTGAAAGCTCAAAAAGTTATATCTTTTCCTGGACCCATCTTTGGCTCTTCAAGGTGCTTCTTCCCTGGGAATGATGTTTTAACAATTAATAAAATATGAGAAAATCTCTTCCACTGCAATACTTCAGGTTCTCTCAGGATTCTGAAATACTCAGTCTTCCGCTGGGCATAGTATTACATACTTTTTACCCAAGCAGTAAGAGAGGCTGAGGAAGGAAAATCACAGTTTCAAAACCAGCCTCAGCTTTTCACAAGAATCTGAGCATCTTAGAAAGATCCTAAATCTAAATATAATGATTTGTGGATGTGCCTAAGTGGTAGAGAGCAGTTTGGTTTGCTCCCAAGTACAAAAAAAAAAAAAAAAAAAAGACAAAGAGACTCAGGTTTTGTGTCTGTCAGACTCAGTTTTGCAATGCATAATTCTGAACAACTGACTTATTTAAAAATCTTTTTAAACAAAAAAAAAAACAATAATAATAGCTATAGTTACTTAGTGATCACCATAGTGCTATAAAGCACAGATACCTCCATTGACTTTTACTGTCATAGAAATACCTCCATGATAATCCCCAAATATTAAGATGTGCCTCTATTGATGGGGGATTCATTTGATAGCCTCTGATCAATTACTCTCACAACAGGTGTGCACAAAACCTCTGAAAGTTCCAGTAATTCAGACTCAAAAATCATGCCTTATTCAACAACAGAGAATTCATACTGGAGAAAACCTATACAAATGTAAAAATTGTAGCAAAGCTTTTAATAAAAGATTATGCCTTACTCAACACCAGAGGATTCATACTGGGGAGAAACCATACAAATATAAATAATGTGGCAAAGCTTAAGAACTTAGGAAGATCATAACTCTAAATAAAACTGACCAGAAAAAGGCACAGAGACATCCATGCAAACTCTACTGCAGGTGTGGACTTAGCTTCATGCCTCACTGCTCAGTAGTGTCAGCCATGGCAGTGGTTACATGCAGTGGACATTGGGCCTTCTAAAGGCATTTTTTATTTTCAAGGTTGGGGATAGGATTACTAAACATCATCATGATGGGCAAGCCCCTTAGGAAAAACAAGTTTTTGGTCTCTAAGTTTAACCATACTCAGGCTCAGGAACAGTGGGATAGACCATATATGCTGGGGGGGGGGGAAACCCTGATATTTTTCTAATTCATTATTTTCTCCCCAGTGCTTTAAGCAAAATGATTGTCTTCTAGTAGTGAGGAAGTCAAGAACAAAACAAAAGAAGGAGCAGAAGAAGACACATAGCATATTATTAGAAGAAAACTAAAGCCTGCAGGCAGGAGAATTTTTAATTTGGGCCTGATTATGATGTTACTAACTCTTTGTCAAAGAGTTCTACCATCCTTCGCAAACCTTACCTCTCCCAGGTCAGTTGTCAATATCAAGCCAGATGACTCTACTTGAACAACAGGGAAGATCCTTTCTTAGCCATAACCCCATTGAGGAAGTAGTCTTTTTACATCTTCTATTCCAAGAATAAATAGTGAGTCACTGAGGACTTCACCTGCATTCATGCACACACGCATGCACGCACGCGCGCGCGCGCGCGCACACACACACACACACACAAAAATTAATATTCAAGCCATCAGAATCTGCAGCCCCATGCCGGAGCTGGTAACCTGGGAAATTTTCGTGCTGTCCATAAGAAAAACATTTTACTTCTGATCCTGCACATTCCAGAATTTTTTGTGAAGTGTTTCACTTTACTCTTCCAAGGTGCCATCAGAGAGAAAAAAAGCTCCAGTAAGATTCAAAGCCTGGCAACTACCCTCTTTTCTGTATCTGAATATTCTATCTTTTTTCCAAACATCCTAAGCTTGTCCCAGGCAGGTATCACGTGGTGACAAATTGAGAATCAAAGGACCCAGGAGAGACTGTTGACAGGCATCAGAATTCTCTCCTCTGCTGGCCAAGCTTTATGCCTCATTAAAACAAGGAGTCCTCCTTCTCTGCAGTCACGCAAAAGGCTGCATAGTGTCCGTGAAGCAAAAAATTTTTAAAAAAGAATCACAAACATAAGCCCTTGCCTGATGGAGCAGAGAACAAGCCTCTAGAAGCACCTACAGAGTCATTTTCTTTTTTTTTCCTCTGGAAATAGAAAGTACTTGTTTTACCAAGGCATTTTACAGTTGGGACTCTCTTTCTTTGAAAATGGGGCTATTCTGACTATGAAGGGGATAAATTTTTGACTGTGTGTGTGTTTGTTGGTGGGTGTATGTATGTTGGGGAGAGAGGAAGGTACTAGGGATTTAATACACGAGCATTCTGTAGCTGTTCAAGTATACCTGAAGAAGATTCCTAGATGTTGTTTTTTAAATTATACTTTGAGCCAGTGTCTCACTAAATTGCTCAGGCTGACCTTTAACTTGAGATCCACTAGCTTAAGTCCCCTGAATCACTTGATTTATAGGCATGGACCACCTCACCGAAACATGAATGACTTCACCTAGCCATGACCTTCTGGAGCGAGCTAATTTTTATAGATAGTCAGCAAGCTTCAAAGTTGTTCATGTGTAAATTAACTAATATAATTTTCATACCACAAATATCCTTCCTATTGTGCTCCCAAATCCAAGGTCAGTTTTTGTCTGATCTAATCATAGCATATCCAGGTACCAGAATACCAGAGATGGCTCATTCCCCCTAAAGCTCACTGAAATTATAATAACAAACTAAACATAAATCCACTTAAGCCATCTCATCTTCTCTTTCTGTACAAATAGAAAAAAAGTCTCTTTTCCAGTTCTCCATAACCTTTCACACCCTAATCTCCTGACCAACCTTCAGCCTTCCCAAATGGCTCTTCACTACTGCTTATAGAATACTGTAGCTCTGACTGAGGATGTGGCTCAAGTGGTAATGCACTTGCCTGGCATGCATGGGGTTCGAACCTCAGCACCACATAAAAATAAAATAAAGATGTTTTGTCCACTCAAATCTTTCTCTCTCTCTCTCTCTCTCTCTCTCTCTATATATATATATATATATATATATATATATATATATATTCTCTTTCTTTCTAAAAAAAAAATTGAAAAAAGAAAGCTGTAGCTCTCTGTGAAAGTGCCTGTGTTTATGTGCATCTCCTTTATATCATTAAAACAAGGCACTCTTACAAGAATTGCAGTCTCCTCAAAAGGGCCAGAGCAACTACATCTGTAACCAGTACGACTTGGTCTTGGTCATGGGGAGGCACTAAATGCCCTGGTTTCTGTTAGACCTTCCCCATATTTGTGCTGGGGAACACAAAGGGCTTCCAGAGGTGAAAGGAAAAGGTGGGCACTGCACCTGGAATGTGGGAATTCTGCAGGCATTGTTCCTGTTGCATACAGTCCTTCAGCCACTGTTACAAACATGGGTTGCAGAAGAGGTACATTAGCAGATCATGCCCACAAGAGTCTGGAGTAGAGCTAGGCTTGGACCCAAGATTCAAATTTGAGCTATCTTTGCACCTTCTCATTTACTTCTGAATCAGCACTTTAAAGCATCAAAAAAGGCAGGCCATATATTCTGGATGTTCATAAAACCAGAGTATACTTTTCAGAAGAAGAAAATATTGTCTCCACTTTTCCTCTCCAGATTGGTATTATTAGGGCCTGTGACCATATCTCTGCCACCACCAGGGCTTCAGGCTGTGTGGAAATTGTCAGCCTGTCTTGTATGGGGAGGAGGATCTTGATTTCAAAGCCAGTCTCAGAAGCTTAACATGGCACTTAGCAACTCAGCAAGATTACTTTTCTAAATAAAATACAAAAAAGTGCTGGGGATGTGACTCAATGTTTAAGTGTAGACCTCATAATAAAATAAATAAGTGGAGAACTCCAGAGAAAACCCTTTCTTGCTATTTAGGCAGTGGTACCTGATAGATGTTATAGTGTATGGAAGAAAAAAAATGTCTTCATTTAAAGAAAAATGTTAGCTTATTGAGACATCTAAGGGTACAATAGCATTATATTATCATATAATATATTATAATTATATTATATGATAATATAATGCTATTGTACCCTTCACTCATACCACATAACAGCTTATTTTCACACACTAAATATTGAATATGAGAACTAATAACAAATATATTTAAATAGAAAAGAAAACAAAGAATTTATAAGTTAACATCAATAAGAGGGACATATACAGTATATTTTTTGCACACCTGAAATAGCCTGTTCTTTAAAAGCAATGGCAAGAGCACCACAATTCTAAAGTTGAGCAAAACCCCAACTCAAAACAAAATTTTAAAAATAGCTGAGAATATAGCTCATTAATACAACACCATGGACATAATCCCCAAAATCACAAAAAAATTAAAAAATAAAATATCATAATATACATAAATATTATTGACTAACACAGAATAAATGCATTCTCAAAAAAAGGACATAGAGTTTAAACTCTAAGTATCCTTTTTAGAAGCTTTTTTTCATTATTAAACATACATGATACACTCCTACCACAAACAGAAACTAAAATTATAAAACTTGTACATAAGAGAATACAGCTATATTCCTTCGAATTTGAAACCCAGTGCATGGTTAAAATGAATGTACATTGAGGAAGAAATAGGTATGATATTGTGGGAAATAATGACTATAGAAACCATATACTTTTTTATTGTATTACATCTAGTTTAACAAAAAAATATAGAACACCAGGTACATTTTTTTGTAGATTTCACATGAGTGTTGCATTTTATATGTAAGCATATTATGAAAGGATATGTGCATAGATTGGGGAAAATCAAAATACGAAAAGCACACAAAAGACTCAATTGTACACCCTATTTATAGATGATGAATCTGTCATTATAAAGAAGACCATTTTCTATAATACCCCATCAAAATTTTACCATACTTTACTTTAAGAAAGCATCAGAACAAAATTTAAAATTTTCTTACAAGGTTTAATGTATGTAAAATTTGCCAAGGAGTTTGTGATATATAAGAGCAAAAATACCAGCTATCTTTACCTGACACTAATATATGTTTAAAAATTAGAAACCACCATAGATAAACTCACATGTATGTAAATCACATTTGTACTTTTAAGTGCAACAAATTTTTAGTGCACCAGCCAAGTGTAAGAGCTTCTGCAGCTGAAGCACATGTGTTAGAAGGCTACTATATAAAATTACATGAATGTGGAAGAAAGTAACACTTTCACAATATACTATAATATTAATTTAATGGAGACATTTTTTAAAGCAGTGGAATTTGAAATTTTCTTTCAGCTACTTTCCTGAGAAACTATACCTATTAAATTTAGACTGATATTTAACAAAAAAAGATCCTGCTTGGGATTTTAGAAGTCCCTTTAAATGCTTGCAAATCAATGGTAAACCAATAGTTTGTGATCTCGAGGAGATTTGCATCAGTAAGCTTCATTCGCAGAACTTGAGCATTTTGAAGGTCTTTTTATTTGGGGTCCTCTGCCTAACCCTTCTACCTTTCTTTTTCAGAGTGTTTTCTTATATGTGAGGTAACTAGTTTCTTCCATTGAATGGAAGATATTAGGAGATTACATCAGTCAGTGAAGAAAAATGTTCGTGCTTCAAAAAATTGGCTGTCATGGGATTTATAGATGAGCAAGCTAGAGACTTGAGCTTTTTGTGTGCTGAACACCCATAAATGCATAAAACAAGTTATTTGTGATTTAACTTCTCTGTCCGGATCCCAGGGTTTTAAGCCCATGGATGTTCTTGCATGAACACAGATAACTATCATTTCTTTTTGTATTCTTAGTACTATTAATGTGAAGGTTTTTCCTCAGCAAAAGCAAAATTAAGATCTAAAGCATAAAAATTATTTAGCTATAGGGTTTATATATATATATATATATATATATATATATATATATATATATATATATATATCACCAGTGGAGATATATAGATATAGATATAGTTATATATACTCTTTTCCACTGGTAAAATATTCACTTTGATAATATTTTTTTTCTTTGAAATGACACCATATTATGTTACAAATTCTGTCATTGAACTTGCATTCCAAAATCATCAGGCACCCTCATTGCTAGGATTATTGGCATGCAGCACAACACATGGCTTAACACATTTTTTTAAAAATAATTCTCTCCAATTAAATTATTTAATAAAATGATGTGGTTCATAATCAAGGCACTTAGACCTATGTCCTTTGTTTGATGTATTCCCAGTATTTTTTTATCTGAGTTGAATTGGAAAAATGACTATCAATGATCATTGTATGTAGAGGATATCAATAACACAATACAGGTGCTCTGGTTTAGAAGCTTCCCCATAAGAGTCCCTGTATTTAATGTTTATTCCCAAGGGTGTTTTATTTAGTGGAAACTTTACAAAAATATATCATATTTAGAATTGTTTAGTTCATTGTAGAGTATATACTTCAAAGGAATTGTTGACACCTGGTGCTTCTGTTTGCCATGGGCTTCTGCCATAATGTACTCACTCACTTCAAACATAATGCTATAACACTAAGCACTTATCAACAATAATCTCCAGTACTTCGATTCAAAATAAGATTTTCAAATTGTTAGTTGGTTATTACAAGTATATTTCATAGCTAAAAGAAAATACACAAACAAAAAGTACTGAGAAATTGTGTGGCCAAACTCATGAACACATATCTTATATGTCTTTGCAACTCATTCATCAAAAGATGTTAATTTAAAGTAGTAGTTTTTAGTTTTACTACACATAGTAATTTATTTCATATCTTTCAAACACAAGAATGCCTGGATTTCTCTCCAGGGATATGGATTACATTGTTTTAATGCAATATTTATTTATTTTTATTTTTAGAAATTAAGGAGCAAATCAGGTGACTGTATACTTTACCAAGAATTAGGAATCATTGTTTCAGAGTTGAAAACACATTAGCTCTGTGTGGTTTCCTTGTGTGTTGTAGGGAGTTGTCTACTTCAGCATTTCATGTGGGGTATATAGAGAATAGATTTGCCAAGTTGAAAAAAAAAAAGAATGTATACATTTTTTTAATATCCTCAGGTGTTTAGTCAAACTCTTTGTGGAGGAAATATTTTTTTCAGTAGACCTATCATGTTCCCTTACTTTCATATTAAGAAACTATTTCATAAAAATAATGTCTAGGGTTAGTCTAGATTAAAAGTCATGAGTAGACTATAAACACCAAAAAAAAGAGTAAACTAAGTTGAAGATACACTGTGTGTTATGCACATTTTCACTATTATCTCATGATGAAAAATAAAAATGAATATTTAGGTTTATTTTCCAAACAGAGTCCAAATTGATTTACACAAATTATTCCCTATTAAACACACACACACACACACACACACACACACACACACACACACACACAAACTTGAATGTTCTTAAAAGTGTTTGAATAGCAAAAAATATTGAAGGACATGAACCCCCCAAAATTATGCTTCTATAACAGAGGTGAAATTCTTCAATTTCTTAATTCCTAGAAAATATTTTATGATATTTTTTTGGTGCTGGGAATTTAACCCAGGGCCTTTTGCATTTTACTGAACTATATCAAGAGCCCTAGAAAAGTTTCATGATTATTGTGAACTGGGGAAAATTTGAATTCTTGAGGCAGTCAGTTGTGATTCTGAGTTGAAACCCTGAATAGCCTTTTAGTACCTGTGGCATTGTAAAGTTTTATTAATTTAGAATAAACATAAAAAATGTTCTCTGATAGAATTAAAAAAAAGCATAAAATGAAAAAAAAAAAACCTCCAGTTCCATATCCTTCCCTGTATCCGAGCAATTGGCAATACTCTTTTATAGCTGTCCTTATCAAGAGGTAGTGTCTCTTTGCCAATATGTGAATTTGAAAATGGCTATTATATGACACCAAGTAGAAGAGAGAGAATATGCAAATGTACTGGTATTGTGCTTTGATCTAAAGTGTCTTGAATTCTTCCTGTTTTTGTCTTTGTAAATCCCATCATCTCAACAAGAACTAGTTCATATTAGGCTTATGAAGGAGAAGAGGCTATGTGAATGAGAATGAAAAGACCACATTGGACAGCCATCTCTCTTCCAGAAAAAGGGTAACCATGTTAAATAGCTGAGCTTACACTTTTAAAGTATCTGCTGAAATCAGAATAGCCCCGATAAACCCAGTCCATATTTGGCTTGCTCATAAACTGCTCATTTGAATCATGAATTAGTCAGTTTGCTGGTAGTTTGTGATACTTGACAACTTTGTAATACTTAGTAGCTTAAATACATGTAATGGAAACAGGAAGCCAGAATTCAAAACATGCTAATTTCAAGTTAACTGCATGGATTTAGGCTTGGAAGAAGCAATGAGTTTTTCTTGATTTAATGTTGAAAGTCGTATAAAATTATTTTGAGTAATGCCAGAATTCATGTAGACATAAAAATGTTATTAGTTCTTTAACTCACAGCATACTCTGCAACAAAAGATAAACCAGACAACCATAGCTGGATCACTAGGATGAAGGCCCAATGGGAAAATAAACAAAAAAGTTAATCTTTTTGTTCACAACTAAATTTCAGTTTCAAGGTGTTGACAGATACGACGACATGAGGACACTTCCATCTGGATTTGCATCATCATTTGTTTGCTGTCTAATATATGAAAAAGCTACAGATTTTAACAGTTATCAGTTTGGAAGAATGGCATGCCTTAGGCAATTTTCACCTTAGAGCACACTCCTGGGTATAAAAATACCATTTCTTTGTCATTTAGTTTAAAGGAGAAATATTGTTAAGGAAGACATGTTTCCTTACCTCTGATAAGAAAGGAGGGTTTTAGTCATTCAATTATCTATAGTTCAGGGTATCACAGCACTCAAATATACACTTGTGATGTGACAGCCATTTGCCACATGTGGCTAATGAATTCTTGAAATGTGGATGATCTACATTGAGAAGTATTAGAAGTGGAAAGAAGTGTGAGATTTGAAAATGTAATGAAACACTACAGGTAATAAGCTAACAATTTTCATTGTTTCTATATTGGAATGATAAAATTATGGATATATTGGGATAAAAATATAAAAATGTACTTAGAAATTATAATCATAATTTTATTATATAATGCAATGTTTAATTATTTTATAACTTGAATTATTATAAAGTACCAATTATTTGTGATGACTTATAAGGTATAAGAATTTGTAGAAATTTATTTATACATACTTATAATTATTTCTTTTATTTGTTTTCCTTCCAAACACTAAAAGATCAGTTACATATATATTTATCATTTTATTTCCACAGCAGCTTGTGGCCAGGAAATAGAGCACCTTGTTGGGCTAGCTGGATACTCTAGATACTCTAGAGATTACAAGAATATCCTTTATAAATTTCATCTTAATAGATCAGATATTGGAATATCAATATTATATTCCCCAAATGTTAGGTTAAGCTCCCCAAGAATGCATTACTGCTCAGATCTATTGATTTAGTAACTGAAGAGAAAGACAAATATAATTTTGTCCTACTCATGTAAGGAAGATTGATTATAAGGGCACAGATTTGAAAGGAGAATATGCTGTAGCAAGGATTTAGAAAAAAATATCCTAGTGTGTTTGTGCAGACGTCTTTAAGAAAAAAACTCACTATATGCTAATTGAAAGACATAATGTAATGCCTCAAGTTTGGGGTGGTAACTAAATATTTAAGTAAATAGGATGGTGGATTGAGCATGTCTCACTTAGTCTAACATTTTTATTACCTATAAAATGTAATTTATCACTAATATTTGAAAGATTTCAACAAGTTTCCAAAGAGAAAAGATAGAGGCCAATATCAAATAAAATTGTATTCAAACTAATGTAATTTTTTGGGCCTGTAAGAGAACATCATTGAAGGTTAACTAAGATCTTTATTGTATCTGTGGCTATAATTTTTTTCTTGCTGTGTAGCTAGTTCTAGAATTTCAGATTAGAAAAATTCAGGGATAGGTTTATTAACAGCTTTTCTTTATCTAAATCTAAATTGCAATATTTCAAATTCATTAAACATAAGATATGGATGCATCCAAAATCTTAGGTTGTTGAGGGTTTCTTTTTAGAATAAATGTCAAATAAATAAGGTGAAAAGAAAATGGACCAAAGGAGGTTGGAACATTCATATTTTTGGGGGCATATCAGGACATGCCAGTAATCATAACAACCTGGAGGTTGAGGAAAAAAGATCAAAGTTGAATCTTAGTGTAGCAACGTAGTGAGAGACAGTCTCAAAAAATAAAAAAAGGCCTAGAATATATCTTAGTTTTAGTATACCCCTGTACCAAAAAAAAAAAAAATCAAAATTCCAAATGAAGGATCCTTTACCCTGAAGCCAATGAATACTTAGGAATTTTAAGAAAATTGCGTGTATGTTGGTTTGGGCTGACATGAGATGGGTCAATATTCTAAGGGTTTCACATAAAGGAAATTACCTAGAGAATAGTCAATTGTTTTTTTAACAAATATTTTGTCTTACCCCTGAAAGTAAAAGTGTACAATTAAATATTTTTTTTTTAAAAAATAATGAGAATATTCAAAATGAGTATCTAAATCAGCATATGTAAAACAGTGAGGATCTTCTATACCATATTGGGAAGGGGGCTCTTCTGTAGCAGAACATAAAAATTAGAGGTAATTCAACCAGTTATTTCCTAAAATGGGTTATATAAGTGTCCCATTTTTCTCTGATTTTTTTTTGTTTTATGCAAGGTTTCATTTCTCAAGTTTCAGATTTGCATAACTTATAATATGCTGGTATACATAAGTGTGTTCTTTTATATCAGAATAAGTAACTTGAGTAAGTAGATGTAGAGAACCCTAATTTATAGAAAGTGAATCATAAATATAAATATTATACTATTCTTGGGCTTGAAACTGGAACTTCAGTTAGTAAAATTTGATAGTAGTGAACACCAAACATGTGAGATCTGTACTAGATGGTATAAGAATTATTGAACTACTAGATGTTGAAATATTGGTTGTTGTGCAAGTTTGCACATTTGGTATCAACAGTGGTTGCAGAGTCTGGAGTGGTGGTACAAACCTGTAATCACAGTGATGTGAAAAAAATGAGGTAGCAAGAAAGTAAATTTGAGTCCAGACTCATTAATTTAGAGATCCTAAGCAAATATGTAAGCCCATGTATCACATTTTAAAAAAATAAAAACTTCTTGAAATGCATTTCAGGGGACAAGTGCCCCTGGATTAAAACTCTAATTAAAAATCAAACAAACAAATAAACAAAAAACAATGCTCTTTCCGAAGAAAGACATCACAGATCAGAATGTTAAACTAACTTCATGTATGCATTGGTTCACCAGTGATAATTGAGACCTTGTAAAAAGGAGTATTTGCATGCTGTCAGAGAGGGTTTAGGGTGCCAGAACCTTTCAGAATTTTTTTCTTAACTGCTTAGTATTCTCTCACTTTATACTTTGAAATGAGCCAATTGAAGATACATTTTCACAGTGAGAGTGGTTTTACAAATTTGGGAATGTTAAAACTGAAGTGTCAGTTTCCTTATGAACTGAGAGAATAACCGTCTATTCACTTAATTTGCTTTTTTATTTTTAATTTTGTGCCATGTAATTTGACCCAAGTACCTAAGAGTTTTGTAATAGTTTGATAGTTAAAAATTTTATTCTTTTGTTTTAGAAGTGAATTTTGATGTTGTGGTCTGCAGAAGTAAAAGTAATTTTTTAAATAGAGTATAGATTTATGGTATATTTAAATAATGAGAAGATAGACAACTTTGGAGATAACCATTCAAATAAATATGTGGACTGTTGAAAGTTTGGTGTGTCCTTAGTTATCTCTTATGTCTTCTACACACTGCGATGACCACTGTTGTATGAGTATAGTTATTACTTATAATTTTGCTATGCATGTCTCAAGTATCATTGCTTTGTTTGGTTGTGCTTCGTTTGGATATTCAATAACTAATTGCAACTATGATTTATCCTTTGGAATTATGTTGGATATTTTCCCACTTTATTGCTTCAGTGTTTTGTTTCACATGTGCTGCTCCCTGGGTTTCATTATACCAAAATGATCCACCGATTTTACTGCTTATAATAAATTATTGATGCTGGTTATATAGCTCAGTTGGTAGATTGCTTGCCTTTCATGCACAAGGCCTTGGGTACAATCCCCAGCACCACAAAAATGTATCTTATTGAATGGTTGACCTCACTACCTTATGTGAAAGCCACCTCTTTTTACTCTCATTAAAATTTGTATGAAATTAAATACTATATCATTAATCATATGATTTATGTGATATGTATTTACTCATTTTTATTTCAGGAGCCATTGACATTAAGGGATGTGGTCATTGATTTCTCAGAAGAGGAATGGAAATGCCTGGACGCTTCTCAGCAGACTTTATATGAAGATGTGATGTTAGAGATCTGTAGAAACCTACTCTTTATTGGTGAGCCTAAATTTCATTCAGAACTTCTAATTAAAAACCAATATTTAATTTTTTAATTTATAGAGTACCTTCTGCCAGAGACAAGAGGCAGGAAAGGTGTCATAGTGACAGGGAGTCCAAGCTGCCAAGCTTTATTTATATCAATCGGTTAATTTAGGTCATTGGCATCACTTCTATATATTGTGCACTTTATTACTAAGCACGTTAGAAACTTAGCAACATTATGCAGCTTATTCCTCAGTTACGTACTAACTCCTAATGTTAGGAGTCTTGTGTAGCTCTCAAGAAATTCCATTGTATAAACTTACTGTTATGTGGACAGGTTTAAGCTCAGTGAAACCTCGTGCTTATCTATAAAGAGAGTTCTTTAATTCCCAGGAGCTGTGTGCCAGAGGTCTTGTTTTAGGCTGATAAGACTTTGTTACAGAGCCTTTTCAAGCAGGGAATTGTCATAGCAGCTTGACATTTGCACATGTATTTTATTATTTTAATAGTTCCTGGGGAAATTGCAGGGCATTCTAAGGGTGGGAAACAGAGTGCCTGTTACCCCTGGGAGTTTCCTCGCTAGAGGAATGCTTCTCTCTATATTTCCACAATCAGAATCCCTACAGAGTATTCCACAATGCCTGTGAGGATACTTACAACCTGACATTTATTGGTATTTGGGGAATCCCTAGAAATTTCTCTCATTTCCAAGTATTTCTATGTAAAACTATTGTAATATATTACTATTATATGAGAGATTCTTTAATATAATTTAAATATTTATTCATTTAAAATTTTCTCATCAGAGCTTTATATGAATGCTTATATTGGATATTCTGTAAAATTTTTCCTCCATGTAATCAATAGCAATATTTCACAATACCTGATTCTAGTGATTATGTAAGTATTGCTGATCAATGGTTTAAAGAAGAATTTTCAGAGCTGGGGCTGTAGTTTATTCGCAGAGGGCTTTTCTCACATATGTGAAGTACTATGTTTGTTCCTTAGCACTACATAAAAAGCAACAGATATAATGAATGCATTCTGTCCACCTATCACTACAAAAAAAGTTAAAAGATATATTTCTATTGTAATACAAGTGTCCAGAATTTTGTTGGTTACATTTTTTTAATTATTGTGGGTTTGTTAATTTTTTTTATTTCACTCTATAGAGAGCTTCAGTGTTGTTCATTAGGTTTTTTCACATCAGTGATATTGTTTTTATTTCTATATCTGTATGTTATAATTGAGTAGAAATTATGATTTGTCACTTTAGGAAAACATTAGTTGAAGTTAAACTGCACATGAACCATGGGCCAATTTTCAATCAAGTTTTCTATGTTTTTACTTACATGTATAAATATTACTCCTTTTTATATATGATTTTTATATAGTACCTTGATTGTTTATACTCAGTTCTTGTGCTTAATCATATAATGTGTCTACCTGCATGCCCACGCGTGCACGTGCACACTCACACACACACACACACACACACTCATACTGCAGATTGAACTCAGAGGTTCTTGTAATATTGAGCTACATCATCACCCCTTTTAGACTTTTAGTTTACCATAGACACTCTTGTTAAGTGGCTGATGATGAAATTTTATTTCCATGCCTCAGCCTTTCTTCCAAGTAGCTAGACTTAATGGCATATTCATTATGTCTCTATATATGAATCTGTTCTTTTTTCTAAAAGTAAGAATTTATCATTTTAAAGGTACTATAGAGATGTTTCCAATTTTGTTTATCTTTCATGTATTTGTCAGATTTTTAATTGTGATCAAAACTGTAACTGTGTAACTTCCCTGAACTTACAGTCTTATATATTTTGAATTTACTGGTCAGTAGTCCTCATTTAAATTGTTTTTTAAGATTTCGTTTCTAGAAATTATGTATCACATATAAACTAAGTTCATTTTTCCTCCAAACAAGTGCTCCTTTTTCTCACCTTTTCATCCATGATGCCCTTATTTTTGGTCTCTGTATTTGGCTACAGTAGATATCTTTCATACATAGAATTACCTGGTATTTTTTTTTGTGTATGTGAATTACTATTTCACTTAATATACTATCTTAAAAGTTGATCATTGTAGATATTATATAATTTCTTATCTTTGTAAAGTTTTTTAACTTTATATTTCATTCCAAATTGTCTTCATGTAGTCATGTGAATTGTAATTTGATTGGCTTGTCACATTGATCTCTATTGAATGTTGTTTTAATTAGAATACATCTGTAAATATATTTTGATTTGACAATCAAGTTAATGGCTAATTGACATGCTTTCAGTTTCATTACTCATGCCTTCCTTATTTAACCTCACGTTAACATAAATGTATAAAATATTGTAACTTTTATTATATTTATATAAGAAAGCATTTTTTTAAAAAAAATTAATATGTGTAGTTATGTATGTACCCAGTATATTCCATAGAATTATTTAAATAACTTATTTTCTACATGCAAAAAAAATATTGATTTTTTTGATTGGTGTTACATAAACTTCAAAGATTACTTTGGGTGCCATAGGCTTTTTTTTTTTTTTTTCCATAGCAGATGTGTTTAACCTCTGAGCCACATTTACACCCCTTTTTTGTGAAGGGTACTGGGGATTGATCTTAGGGGCACTTGCCCACTGAGCTACATCCCAAGCCCCATTTTGTATTTAATTTAGAAACATGGTCTCCTTCAGTTGCTTAGCACCTTGCTTTTGATGAGGCTGGATTTGAACTCACAATCCTACTGTCTCAGACTCCCAAGCTGCTTGAATTACAAGTGTGTGTTATCACACCTGGCTGGCAACTGTTTTTATATTTCTTTTTGTTACAATGCCTAGATAAGTTGCTTATGGGCCTTGATTATTTGCTGAATTTGGCTTTAAACTCATATTCATAAATTTAAAATATCACTTTTTCTTTTGAGTTCTAACTTATTATGTTATGTTAAAATACAATGTCATTATTGTAATAACTGTTAACATTTGTTTTGTGCTTATAATCTGATATTTTTGGAATAATATTCCATAGACTATCGAGAATATTTCCTTTAATGTTTTTTTGAAGGTTTTTTTTTCCCCTAGGGTAACAATGCAATGCTATTTTTTATTCTTTGCATTAATTGTGGATTAATGTCTCCTATTATTACTTTGTTGCTTTCTATGATGTTGAATTTTGTCTGTGTTTTCTTTCTGTATATGAAAAACATTATTTGAGTTACAAACATATTCACTATGATTGATTCTAGGGATTTGTCATATTTATCTTTATATCATATTCTACTTTGTCTCTTATTTATATAAATATTTTCAATAATTTTGAATGTAATATTTGTTTTATCCTTTTGTTTTTAGTCTTTTTGTGACCTTATATCTTTTGTAGAATTAATCTGACATAGTTATCATATTTTTAGGTTTAATCTTGTTAGTCATGTTGTGTTTAAATTAGTTTTTTTTTCAAAATAGTTTATTGATACTTAAATTACTGATGAGAAAAAACATACTTCTACAATTTTCAAGTATTGTTAATTTCTTATATTTTTTTACTATTAAATTATGCCTTAATTTGTAGTTCATACATTTTTACGGTGGTATTTTTTTTTCTACTTTTTTATCTTTGATGTTGATTTTTTCATTACATTGAAATTATTTAAGTGCTTAAAAACAGTAGAATAAATTGAAAATAACATTCTTATATTCTTAAATAAATATACAACTAATTTAACTCCACATACTTTACCAAAAGAATAGGTTGTTATATTTTATAAATATATGATATGTGATGATACATTCTACTGTCATGTATAACTAAAGAAAAAATAATGAAAAAAATAAAGTACTTAGTTTGCACTACATTTTAATCTGAATTAATTATGGTTTTCTAAAACAATCAGTGTTTACATGTGTTTCCATGATTTGTTATTGACATCACACCTACTTTTCTAATTTATACTAATTAACAAAGATTTATGATAATTTGTATGCTTTATTTTTCCACATCCGATAGTAGAATGAAATGTTTTATGTACAACAATGAAGGTATAATATATATATTTGTATGTATTTTTCTTTTCTATAAAAGCTTTCAAAGTTTATATGATTTTTGTTGTGTAGATTTATTTTATTGGAAATATTCCACTGATTATTTCTTTTACAGCAGGTCAAGAAGTAAAGCGATTTTTGAATATTTTCATATCTTGAAAGATGGATTTTATTTTTAAAATTCAAAATAATGGTATTGGTAGATAAAGTATTCTAAGTTCATATTTTTTTTTACTTTCAACATTCCTACTCATGTATCTCAATTCCTTTCTGGAAGTCTTCTGCAAAGAAATCAACTGTTAATCATAAAAATAATCTTTGTAAATAAAATTTTTCTTTTTATATCTTTTGATATCTTTTCATATCAATTTTTGTTGAAGAATTTTAAAGTTTGATTATAAATTGATTAACTTTTGTCTTTTATTTACTTATTTATAGGGAACTGAACTCAGGGGCACTCAATCATTGAGGCACATCACCAGCACTATTTTGTATTTTATTCAGAGACAGAGTCTCACTGAGATGTTTAGTGCCTCACCATTGCTGAGTCTCTCTTTGAACTTGTGATCCTCCTGTCTTAGCCTCCCGAGATGCTCCGATTAAAGTCATGCACCACTGTGTCCAGCACTACCTATTTCTTTTAATTAATTTTATACATTGATATATTTTCTTCCTCAAATTTTTAATTTATGAGACTTTGTGTGTGGCAGGGAAGAGGGGGCGTGCTGAAGATCAAGGCCAGCCTTTTGCATGTGAGGCAAGCAATCTACCACTTAAAATGTATCCCAATTCTGAGACTTTCTTAAAAGAACATTTCTAGTATAAAATTTCTAATTTTTCTGTTGGTTTCTTTTGTGAATTTTTAAAAATTATCTTCATTTTTGTTTAGTTTAATAAATATCTTTCAAGTGTTTATTGGGCATTGATTACAAAATTAACTACATAAATTTTCCGACTCTCAGTATTTTGTTCGCTTGAGATGATTATATCCTTTGTGTGAGCTATTATTTTCATTGGGATTTTTCTATTTAAAATCTGTTAAACTAGATCATTATAATCATTTTGTAAAATATTTCAAAGTTAGAATGTAAACAAAAGCATGTCATGTTCAATGATATATAAATGTAATTTTATGTAATTGAAAATATAAGGCAGTAGAAAGCCGGTTTTAAATAAATTTCAGCATTGTTCAAATGAACTGTCTCAAAAGAAAGTATAAACATAGAAAGGTCTATGGATGTAGTTTAGTGATAGAATACCACTGTGTTTAATCATAAGAAATACTCCCCCCCAAAAATAAAAACATAACTAAATAAGAAATTTATTTTCTGCAACATTTGAGTCACAGATGAAGTTTAAATATGTTGGAGTGAAGGGCTGTGGTTGTAATAACATCACTCAGTTTGAATGTTGTCTTCATCTGTGGTGCTATAAATTGGTAAGATGATTTTCAAGGTTCTCACTGCTTTTTTCAGCATATTGTAGTAAATTCTATATATTTCTTGACTATTAATGGCCTTGAATCCTACTGTTCTTTGGCTATTCCCCCCCGCCTTGATAAGGTTTTGTATATTAGAAGAGTATATTCACCATAGTGTTGTAAGTAGAATAACTTACTATTTCAATTTTTTTCAGGTATGACTTCTAATCCAAACCAAGAATTTTCAGAAGAACAAGAAATAAATCATTTTTTACAAAACTTGATAAAGAGCAGGTATGTATACCAAGACAGTTAATACTTAATTTTAAACAAGAAATAGAAATTAAAAGAGAGGGAAGTTCAGAAAATTTTTAATAAAGAGAAAAATATCATGAAAAATTATTTACACAGAAAATTGCAAATTCATCAGGTTATATTATTACCAACATCTCAGAAGACTGACTCCTCAACTTGTGCCAGCCACTTTTTGTTTGGTTAAAACTTTTAAGTACATTAATTGTAAAATATTTACTACTCAGTATTTTGTGTAAAACTACTTACAATGCACAGTATTTTCAAATGCAGAAACATATATCAAACTACATGTATATTCAATGTTTACAGGCCATTATAAAGTTGAATCTTTAAAATACCTTAAGGAAAATAGTGATTCAACCAGTTTACTCAGCTTTACAAATAAAATTAGAATAGAAATGGGTATTTTAGTGAAAAGAAATCTAAACAGTTTTAAAACGCTTATTAATCAGTTTTGTTTTAACTTTTAATAATCTCTATGTGATTGCACATTAGATCACAGTCTACAGATCACTAATACAAAATTGCAATATTCAAACCTCTCTTTTTTATGAAGTAATAAAGAGGTGATTTTCCAGACAGTATAGACAAATTGTCTCATTATTTAAACAGATGAATAGAGTTTCTACTTAGAGACAAGAAAAATACTTAGATTAAGAAGAAATGGAAATGCTCCAATACGCCTCACTAGAACTTTCTGTTTTAAAGAACTATTGAGTAATTAAATATGTTTAAGGTGAAGGTTTGGTAGGAATTGCTTTTTAAATGCAATAATAATTAATAAAAGAGAAGAGTAGCAGTTAGGTCCTTCTAAAACACATCGAATAAGCATACAGCTCATCTGTCATGTACAGCAGGTGAAACAAAGGAAAGACTCAGGAACTTCTAGCACAGTCTTTCAGAAATCCAAAAGCTCAAATGGCTTGCAGGAATGCATCACACCCCAAAAGGAGATATGAGGGTCTTATGAGAACAGTGTAAGTATTCTGACACTCTTCTGGGCTCATGCTGAGAGGCAGAAAATATTCCTGGGACATTAGCAATATGAAAAGTGTGGGGCTACTGAAGAACAATGAAGGACTATAGCTTCTAATTCTAAAACTTTTAAGACAATTAAGACAGCCACATTGGTGAGGTAAGACCACCTTGGAATGGGGCATGGCTTACCATGAAATATCCTTTACAAAACAAAGATCTATAATGTCTTTGTCATTCCATGATTCTGTCTACTGTTTCAGAATACCATTTTTGTAGACCCTTCTTCCTGAAACTTGATGGTTTGTGTCAAGGGTGCTTGTAAATATTCATTTATAATTTAATTTAACTTGAAGCAGTCTTTGTGTAGTTACCTATCTATTTATGCCTCATAAGTTAGCGTAATCATTCCATGTCATGGGACCTCAAGCATCCCACCTGAGTCATTTCCTTCTTTTTACGGTGGCTAAGTGATGAGCCACCTTAAAAAAAGTAATATCTGAAATAAATAGTAAATGAATATGAGACAGGGCCATACCTTATGTTATAAGAGGTAAAGCACTTTGTAGATTCTCTAGACCACATAGGATCTAAAAAACAATGACTAGATAATTTTTCCATTTTTCATTTAAGGGAGTGTACATCAGGGGTAGGAATGAGATTCTAACAGGAAGAGTCTTTCTTCATAAAGTTTGATTGGCATTCTGGCAAGTCCCTCCTATATCTGTGATGCTATGTGGCTATGTGGCTCTAATGGATGGTACCATCTCCAGTGCCATGATAAATTTAGACAAAACTAGGAAGTATACAACATATACTGGATAGTCTTAAACCAGCCGTATGTTAACTGTGAGTCCTCAGATACCATACTTTTTTCCCTAAGGCTTTCATGCTTTTTTAAATATTTCATGCACAGTTCATCGATATCTTTCACCATCTGTCATGCACTGCTTCATCTTTCATAGCAACAGAGATTTTGGCCAAACTCCAAGTGAATATCTTAAAAAATCTATGCATTCTGTGGTTGTGGGTGAAATGGGAAAAACTTTCCAAGTGTGAGATCCAGAGTCTTCCTCGATCCTATACATGTCTGCAGTGAACTAAATCTTTTTGCCATTAGAGTTTTCTAATGCCCTAGCACTATTCATCTGTGCATCTCAGACTATGTTTTCAACATTTCAAAAGTATTCTCTAACTGATTTTAGTGAGCTAGTTACATAGAAAGAATTTTAACAACACCCTTAGTGATAGATATTTTTGCTGGAAAGTTGAACATCCCAGCTCAGATGTAGTTTGCTCTTTGCCTTAATGAAAATGCTCTAGCACATCAGGGCCATAATTATATCCCAGTGCCTGCAGGATTCCCAACAACTTAAAACCAGACAATGGTGTGTTGGAGGCAAAGTGGAACTGTAGGGATATGCGGCATTGACTAAGCTGGAGAGAGACAACAACACATATGGCAGTCATATTTGGAGACTTGTGTGTGCTTTTAAATATATTTGCATAGCATTTTGTAATTATACCCTTTCTCTAAAAATTGAAAAATTTTATGTGTTGTCTATTTCATGCTTTAGTCACTGGAATAATTTGAAATGCACCATTTTGTAAATATCCACAAATATTTCTGTAGACAAGATAAAAGGAGGAGGAGGAGTTGGAGGTGGAGGAAAAGAAGAAGAAATTTCTGAGTTTTAGTAGGCTGATTGTTACTTTACAAAAATGATGAAATGAATAATTTCTCTTTTTGGCAATTTATGGAATTATAATGAATGTGGGAGTATTTGTACTTACCTAGTGTTGCTTAATTTAAAAGAAAATGCAGATACTTGGAGAGACATCTATGTTTATGATAAGTCTTTTAGGACCTATAGACAATCTCTACCCTAGGTAATTAGCAGTATATTAGATTTGGTGTAAAACAGTGTACATTCTGTGAAATTCATTAAAATTTTCTTCTTTTTTAAATCCTAGAAAACACCCATGTGATCATTTAAAAGAGCTTTACAATGATAAATGTGAAAAAGGTTTTAATCCATGCCTAAAACTTATTTATCCAAGCTTTCATAATCAAGAGACAAATTACAGATATAAAGTATGTGAAAGTACTTTTAATAAAACTACAAGAATTTCTGAACTCCAGAGAATTAATGTTTGTGGGAAGCCCTACAAGTTAAAAAAATATGTAAATGCATTTAAAGAGTCCTCAATTGTTTATCAGAGCAGTGATAAAGCCTCCATAAGTAAAGATTGTGTAAAATATTTTACTCCAATCTCATCCATTACTAAAAACCATAGGCTTTACAATGGAGATATACCTTACAAATTGAAGAAACATGAAAATGTCTTTAAGTGTTGCTCAAACCTTTTAAAACACTACAGTAATCATACTGGAGAGAAAATCTGGAAATGTAAAAGGCGTGTCAAAGCTTTTATTCAAAAATCACACCTTACTGAACACCAGAAAATTTATACTGGAGAAAAGCCATACAAATGTAAAGAATGTGGAAAAGCTTTTAATCGGAAATCACACCTTACTCAACATCAGAGAATTCATACTGGAGAAAAGCCATATAAATGCAATGAATGTGGCAAAGCTTTCACCCAAAACACATGCCTTACTCAACACCAGAGAAATCATACTGGAGAAAAGCCATACAAATGTAAAGAATGTGGCAAAGCTTTTAATAAAAAGTCAACCCTTACTCAACACCAGAGAATTCATACAGGAGAAAAGCCATACAAATGTAAAGAATGTGGCAAAGCTTTTAATAAAAAGTCAAGCCTTACTCAACACCAAAGACTTCATACTGGAGAAAAGCCATACAAATGTAAAGAATGTGGCAAAGCTTTTAATCAAAAACCACACCTTACTCAACACGAGAGACTTCATACAGGAGAAAAGCCATACAAATGTAAAGAGTGTGGCAAAGCTTTTAATAGAAACTCACAACTTACTAAACACCAGAGAATTCATACTGGAGAAAAGCCATACAAATGTAAATAATGTGGCAAAGATTTAATATAAAATCAACCCCTACTCAACACCAGAGACATGATACAGGAGAAAAGCCCTACAAATGTAAAGAATGTGGCAAAGCTTTTAGTAAAAAATCGACCCTTACTCAATACAAGAGTATTCATACTGAAGAAAAGCCATACAAATGTAAAGAATGTGGCAAAACTTTTAATACAAAATCTCACTATTGTCAACACCAGAGACTTTATACAGGAGAAAAGCCTTACAAATGCAAAGAATGTGGCAAAGCTTTTAATCAAAGATAATGCCTTACTTGACACCAGAGAATTAACACTGGGGAAATGCCATACAAGTGTAAAGAATACGGCAGAACTTTTTATCAAAGATCACACATCTCTCAACACAAGAGAATTCATATTAGGGAGAAACCATACTACTGGAAAGAATGTGGAAAAGCTATTTTATTAGGAAAATAATTGTTGTTTACCAAATGAAAATACTGGATAAGAGCCATGTAAATCTTAAGAATTTGGCAAAGTTTTAAGTATGCTTCAAGTGTTAACAAGAAACTGATCATTTATAGTTGAGACAATTCTCACAAATCTATACACTGCAAATGTCATTTGTTGTAAGATCACACCTCATTGGTCACGAGAAACTTCATACTGGAAAGAAAAATTACAATTGCCCAGAGACAGCTCTGCAGCGCTGACTCCATGAAACCCCAACCTTTGCCCAAACTGGCCATTACTCAGGAGCCCATAGAAATGAGCAGGAAGCATGTTTGGATCCTTGGCCCTCTTTCCTTCTGTGGACCTTCCAGGTTCACTCGTTTTTTCCTCAGTTTCTCTGTATTGATTGAATTTAATTCATCTTTTTTTTCCCCAAAGCTATCCCTGGACTTAAAGGCCTCTTTTGTACCAAACCAACTTATTAATAAAAATGTCTTATGCCTGAAGTCTAAGATCACATCAATGTTTTCCCCATAACCTCAGATGGACAGCATGTTCCTTTGTAAATGTCTTATTTATTTTATTTTGGGGGTATACTGAGGATTGAATTTAGGGACACTAAACCACATACCAGCCCTTTTTTGTATTCATTTAGAGACACAATTTCACTGAGTTGCTTAGGGCCTCAATTTTACTACTCAGGCTGGATTTGAACTTGTGATTCTCCTGTGTCAGCCTCCTGCACTACTTGGATGGCAGGCATGCATCACTGCATCCAGAAGTCAATATCTTTTGTCTGTAGTTAGTTAACAAATTTTACTCAGGTTTTCATATCCATAAAAAGCATTAAAATATATTTTTGTCACGCTTTAGGCATCAGATTCTGGCTTTTAAAATGTCCTACTTGATACATCTTAGCTTTCTACATCAAATGCAGAGTTTACAAGTTTAAAACCAAGCTGAAAAACAAAGATATTGAACAGCAAAATTCAATGCATGTTGTGTTTAAATCCACACATGTAGTTGGTGTGAATGCTTTCACTAAATAGCAGGAGGCCTGTCCATGACCCCTGAGGGCCTAATCCTCCATTTATGACTTTGAGCTCCTTAGCCTCCAGAAGGTCTGCACAAATGAGAAACAAGCATACTACATTAACCCACCCCTAAACATACTATAGCATTTACTAGAAAGACCAGGGGAAGCACTGTGTGTCTTTGTACCAATGTGAAAGTCTGCTTGCATATACATGACATCTGTTTTAGAGAACACTCAGAGAGTACCTGATGAAACATAGTTGCACTTTTATCTTTTAAAAGAAAGCTGCAGCCATGCACAATTTTTAAGTCAATAATTTTGTTACATTTTTTAAAAAAAAGAATGGTTAAAAATGGTGTAAATGAAAAGCATTTGCACTGATGAGTCAATTTTTTCAGTAACATTTACAAGGATACAGTTGTGTCACCCAGGAAAAGGCAGGTCTGTCCCAAGCCACACTGTGAAAGCTCAGAAAGTTACATTTTTTTTCTGGACCCATCCTTGGCTCCTCAATGTGCTTCTTCCCAGGGAATGATGTTTTTAACAGTCAATAAAGTATGAGAAAATCTCTTCCACTGCAGTACTTCAGGTTCTCTCAGGATTCTGGAAGACTCAGACTTCATCTGGGCACAGAGGTACACACTTTTCATCCAAGCAGCAGGGGAGGCTGAGGAAGGAGGATCACACTTTCAAAACCACCCTCAGTAATTTCACAAGAATATAAGCAACTTAGGAAGATCCTAACTGTAAGTAAAAAAGATTTAGGGATGTGGCTCAGTGGTAGAGAGCACTTTGGTTTGATCCCAAGTACCAAAAAAAAAAAAAAAAAAGAGACTCGGGTTTTATGGTTATCAGACTCAGTTTTTGCTGTGCATAACTCTGAACAATTGTATCATTTAAAAAGATTTTTTTTTAAAAAAATGATAATAGTTATAAAGCACAGATAGCTCCACTGACTTTTACTGTCATAGAAATACCTCCATGATAATTCCAGAATATTAAGATGGTGCCTCTGTTATGGGGGATTCATTACATAGCCTCTGCTCAATTACTGTCTCACAATAGGTATGCACTAAACCCCTGAAAGTACTAGTAATTCAGACTAAAAAATTATGCCTTACTCAACACCAGAAAATTCATAATGAAGAAAACCCATAAAAATGTAAAGAAGGTGGTAAAGCTTAAATAAAATATTATGCCTTACTCAACACCAGAGAATTCACACTGGGAAAAAACCATACAAATATCAATAATGTGGCAAAGCTTAGAAACTTAGAAGGATCATAACTCTAAATAAAACAGACTCTAAGAAGTCACAGAGACATCCATGCAAACTCCACTGCAGGTGTGAACTTAGATTTGTGCCTCACTGCTCAGTAGTTCTCAGCCATGGCAGTGGTTACACCCAGTGAGCATTGGGCCTTCTAGAGGCATTTCTTATTTTCAATGTAGGGAATAGGATTACTAAAAATCATCATTATGGGCAAGTCCCTTACCAAAAACAAGCCTTTGTCTCTATGTTTAACCATGCTGAGAATCAGGAACCCTGGGTTAGATCATACATGCTGAAAAAAAAAAAAAACCACTGGTATTTTTCTAATTTATTATTTTCTCCCCAATGCGTTAAGCACAATATTTGTCTCCCAGTAGTGAGGAAGGGAGAAAATAAACAAAAGAAGGAGCAGAAGGAGTCACACAGAATATTATCAGAAGGTACCTAAAGCCTGCAGGCAGGAGAATTATTAATTTGGGCCTGATTGTTGTGCTACTAACTCTGTCAAAAAGTTCTACCATCCTTCCCAAACCTTACCAGTCCTAGGTCAGTTGTCAATATTAAGCCAGATGGCCTACTTGAACAACAGGCAAGATTCTTCCTTAGCACAAACCCCATTGAGGAAGTAGTCTTACATTCCAGGAATTAATAGTGAGTAATTGAACATTTAACCTGCATTCACATTCACCTGCATTTGACCTGCACACACACACACACACACACACACACACACACACACACACACACACACACAAGAATATTCAGACAATCAGAATCTGCAGCCTCATGCTGGAGCTGGTGAAAACATTATCTTGTCATCTACAAGAAAAACCTTTGACTTCTGATCCTGCACATTCCAGAATTTTCTGTGCAGTGTTTAACTTTCCCTTTCTAAGTTGCCATCTGAGAGACATACAGCTTCAGTGAGATTCAAAACCAGGCCACTTTCCTCTTCTCTGTACCTGAGTAGTCTGTCTTTGTCCAAAACATCCTGAGCTTGCCCCAGGCAGGTATCACCTGGTGACAAATTGAGAATCAAATGACAGAGGAGAGACTGTTGAAAGGCATCAGAATACTCTGCTCTGATGGCCAAGATCTAGGCCTCACTGGAAGACTCTCTATTAAAACAAAGAGTCCTTCTTCTCTGCAGTCACCCATAAGGCTGCATAGGGTCCATGAAGCAAAAAAAAAAAATGATCACAAACACAGTTCCTTGCCTGAGAAAGCAGAGAGCCAGCCTCTAGAAGCACCTACAGGGTCCTTTCCTTTTATTTCCTAGAAATACAAAGTACTTGTGTTACCAAGGCCTTTTACAGTTGAGACTCTCTTTCTTTGACAATGGGGCTTTGCTGACAATAAAGGGGATAAATTTTGTAGACTGTGTGTGTGTGTGGGGGGTTGTTGGTGGGTGTGTGTATGTTGGGGAGAGAAGAAGTATACTGGGGATTTAACTCAGGAGCATTTCAGAGCTGTTCTACTATACCTGAAGAAGATCTCTAGATGTGTTTTTTTTTTTTAAATTTTACTCACTAAATTGTTCAGGCTGACCTTGAACTTACATTCCACCAGCTTTAGTCCTCTGAATCACTTGATTTATAGGCATGGGTCTACTCACTCAGGCATAGACCACTTCACCCAGTCATGACCTTCTGTAGAGAGGTAATTCTTAGAGATAGTCAGCCATCTTCACAAGTTGTTCATGTGCAAAATAACTAATATAATTTCCATACTACAAATATCCTTCTTTTGTTCTCCCACATTCAAGGTCAGTCTTTGTCTCATCTAATCATAACATGTCTAGGTACCAGAATACCAGAGATGGCTTATGCCTCATAAATCTCACTGAAATTATAGTAATATACTAACCTTAAATCCACTTATACTGTCTCATCTTTTCTTCCTCCACAAATAGAAAAAAGTCTCTTTTCCAAGTTCTCTATCACCTTCTACACCCTTATCTTCTGACCACCCCTGGAGCTTCTGAAATGTCTCTTCACTACTGCTTATAGCAAACCCTAGTTTGGGCTGGGGATGTGGTTCAAGTGGTAATGCACTTGCCTGGCATACAAGGGGCGCTGTGTTCAATCCTCAGCACCACATACTCATTCAAGAGTATGCAGATAGTGTGACACACACCTCTATTACCAGCAATTCAGGAGACTGGGGCACAAATTCAATATCACACTCATCAACTGTCTCATGAAAAAAAATTAGAATGTACCAAGAGTGTAGCTAAGTGGTAAAGGTAATCTGGGTTCAATACACAATACCATGATCTTCCAAAAAGAATAAAAAGGAAACTCAGGAAGAGGTAAAAAATGGGACACCTACAGACCACAGACCTCCGCCTCAAGCAGAAAAAAATGCTGAAGTCTGGCTGGGCAAAATAACCGGGAGGTGACAAGCAACTTGTGAAGGTTGCAGCTTGAGCCGATTTATTGCAGAACAGCAGAGGTATATATACCTAACTGATTACACACAGCTTGACTCAATTAGTATCATCTAGATACAGCAGTCAGCCAATAAGGAATCCCCATTATCTTAATGGCTCGGTGGTATTGCCTAACAAACCACTCCTCCTGGCAAACTTCCAGGCACCATCTTGACTTGGTCGTGTACTCCAACAACAAATACAAAACATCATATATTTGTGATTTTGAATATTTTTTAAAATAATATACAAGATACTTTTAGAAAATATGGACAGGAATCAAAAGAAGTTGAAAGAAAATGTAGTAAACTTCCTAAGGCATACACGGAGCACTAGAGTAGAATGATGCCAGAGTACCATGTAAATGTGATTTTTAACAGCGAGCAAGATGGAATTTAGAGGAGCAGCAAAAATGAGTACTTCTGATTTTACAGGCTATCTTATTTATCTGTAATGTGCTTTAATTAATTTCACTGTAAATTGTATTTTGGATATATATATTATATGTGTATTCTGTATCTCTTTTTTTTTTAAAGAGAGAGTGAGAGAGGGGAGAGAGAGAGAGAGAGAGAGAGAGAGAGAGAGAGAGAGAGAGAGAGAGAGAGAATGAATTTTTAATATTTATTTTTCAGTTCTCGGCGGACAAAACATCTTTGTTGATATGTGGTGCTGAGGATCGAACCCGGGTCGCATGCATACCAGGCGAGCGCGCTACCGCTTGAGCCACATCCCCAGCCCAATATTCTGTATCTCTTGAGGAAAGATGTTTTGTAGATTTCTAACAGGAAGAAGACATTTTATGCTCCCTTCAAATACCTCAGTTTCCATTATTTTTACAGCTAATTTGATCTGAGTAATGATTTTCTTAAAATAATCATGTGATATTAGAAATAGTGGGCATAAATAAGACAACAAGGAGAAAAGAAAAATGTAATATATAAATATAAGATACTTTTGAATTTTTAGGTTAAATTTTCAACTTTTATACTTTGAATTAAGTCTATATAATTCAAAGTATAAAATTCTTTAATTTGTCAGATCATCTGAGTATTAACATGAGAATGATTCATGACTGAGAGTACATTTCAAAAGTAAATACTTTGCCTAGCCTGTGCCAGGCCCTGGGTTCCATTCACAATAAAAAGGAGGAGGAGAAGACGAGGGGGAGGGAGGATGGGGAGAAAGGGGACGGCAGGGGATGAGGAAAGAAAGGAAGAGAGAAAGAACTCAATTATTATTATTTCAGATTTAATGTAATTGATACTGATGACAGAAGTTTAAAGTATAGCATCTTACTTCTTCACATTTAAAATTGCTGTTTGAATTTTTGACTCAGAACTAAATAAAATAAATACATAATAATTATTTGAATTCTATTTTTTTAAAATATATTCTTTTAATTTTCTTTAGACACAAGCAGCAGCTGTGGAAATTTCAGAGCAGTTATAAAAGACTAATTTTTCTTCACTAAGAAGGCAGATGGAACTCAGAATTAGCAATCTGGAATCTGAACTGAAAATTTTAATAAATACAACTGAAAGAATATAGGCCCTTTTATATAGAAGAATCTAAATTCTACAAGTATCTCAAAACCTAGAATAAAAGAAAGCAACCAAATCTCCTTAATTTGTCTCTAGTGAATAACTTTGAGACAGGTTTCTGAGATCAGTATCATGCAAAAGCTAACTAGACCATATAATTTGTGGAAGCAATGTTAGAAAATGAGTGAATTTTTGAAATATTTGTCTAGGAAGTTTATCTTTCACCCAACTTTGCATTTTACATCTCTAAGAAAACTATCAACATTATTTTTAGATTTTTCCTGTGTGAAATCTGGTCTATTAAACTTTCAGGTAGGTATTTTTGAAGTTTTATAATTCAGATGGTTATAATTTGACCAAATTTTTTTCTAAGTATTCCATTACATGGAAACATGAACAAGTTTAATGATTTTTAAAAGATTATAACTTAAACCCTGAGTTTCCAGTGTAGCTAAAACTACACTCTGTGTGAATTCTGACACCTGATAGATTAACTGCCTTTTATTTTGATCTTTGATATTATCCTTAGATGATACCTAGAGACAAAATATTCTATATAGTTTTTTTCCTCTCTCTACATTGTCATACTGGTAATAAAGGGAAAGATGATCACAAGATGAAGGGAAGTACAACTTTCAAATTGGGTAAAAATATTCTCATGTTCAGTTTTGGGGCCTGTAAATTACTGAATAAATGGGCAGGAGTCTCTTAAAGCCCTGGTAACAAATGCATGAGCCAACTTTTTTGGCAGCAGCTTTAATCTGTCTTGATCACCAACCCAACTAACTTGTTCTGCACCAGCGGTTGTTCCTCTGAATTGGCTCAGTGCCAAATGCTTAATTTATCTAGGTAATGGGTAGAATGTAAATATGGCAGTAGTAAATGCTTAAAAACATCATTAACTGGTTCTGTAAATATGAATTTTTCTAGCTTTATTAAAATTATCTAGTTGCTTAGGTTTAAGGAAACCATGATGATTTAATATACTTCAACATAGTAAAATAGCTTTGATATTCAAATAAACTAATGTATAGAACATCTGATATGTTTACAGTTAAAATACCAATATTTCTAATTGCATCCTCAAGAATCTTCCAAGGAGAGTCTTTCAAGAAGGCAGCATTGTTACCTGCAAAATCCTACATCTCTGATTGCTGTTTCTCTTCCACCTACATTTCTTTAATTACAAGTTTGAATTATCCTAGAAATATGTACACTTCTTTTGAGCAAGTACAAACCTATAATTGCAGGCACTACCTCTGCTCTGATTTTTTTTATTGTGTGTAATCTTACTGTAATATCAGTTAGTGCCCACTTACAATTTCCACCTAATCTTTTTTAAATTTTTTTATTTAGTTGTAGATGAACACAATACATTTATTTTCTTTATTTGTTTTATGTGGTGCTAGGATTGAATTCAATGCCTCACAGGTGTAGGCAAGTACTCTACTAATGCACCACAATCCCTTCACTAACTCTTATGGCAACTTTTAAATTATTATTTTATTTGATGAAAAAAAGTTGTTAGTGCATTTAGATATATATAATGTTGAGATTAATTTTGACATAATTAAAAAAGAATGAAATATAATCTGATCTAATTCAGTGACCAGTACTTCCACTTTATCTCCCCTGCTTTCTCTCTGTATTCTCTTTCCTCTTCTCTATCTATATCTTTCTTCTTTTGATCTTATATTTATTTGTATTTTTTAGTGGATTATGGGTATACATGAAGACCAAATTCAGTGTTGTAGGTACATATGCATACAGAGAAAAATTTGATCAAATTCATTCCACTATTCCAGTGCTTTGAGTGCTTTCCCCAACTTCCTGGGTTGGTTTGGGGTAAGGGTTAGGGTTAAGGTTAGGGTTGCATTTTGTAACAGAAGCCCTTCGGTATATCTATGTGATTTCCTTCATTCTATGACTTCATTCGGGAATGTCAAATCTTATTCCAACAAAGGAATCAACATAGTGAAAAAGGTGTAAGATTTCTACAATGAAAACTACAGAACACTAAAAATAAATTAAAGAAGACCTTAGAAAATGGAAAAATTTTCATTGTTCATATTTAGGCAGAATTAATATTATCAAAATGGCCAAACTACCAAAAGCACTACACAGATTTTATGCAATTCCAATCAAAATCCCAATGACATTCCTCATATAAATAGAAAAAGAAACAATGAAATTAATCCTGAAAAAATAAGGAGACCGAGAATATCCGAAGCATTCCTTAGCAGAAAGAGTGAAGCAGGTGGCATCACTATACCAGACCTTAAACTATACTAAAAGAGCAACAGTAACAAAAACGGCATAGTACTGGCACCAAAATAGACATGTAGACCTATGGTACAGAATAGAGAATACAGAGAATAACTCACATACTAGACAAAGGCACTAAAGACATACATTGGAGAAAAGATAGCATCTTCAACAAATGGTGCTGGGAAAACCAGAAATCCATATACAGAAAAATGAAATTAAATCCCTCTTCCTCACCATGCACAAAACTCATTCAACGTGGATCAAGGACCTATGAATTAAGCCAGAGACCCTGCACCTAAGAGAATAAAAAGCAGGCCAAAATCTTTATCATGTTGGATTAGGCCCCAACTTCCTTAATAAGACTCCCAGAGAACAAGAATTAAAATCAAGAATCAATAAATGGATAGAATTAAACTGAACAGCTTCTCAGCAAAAGAAACAATCAGTGAGGTGAAGAGATAGTCTACATTCTGGGAGCAAATTCTTACTACACACACGTCAGATACAGCATTCAGCTTTAGGATATTTAAAGAACCCAATCATAACAACAGAAAACCCCCCAAATAAACCAATCAATAAATGGGCCAAGGAACTCAACAAACACTTCTCAGAATATAATATAATTGAGCAACAAATATATATAAAAAGTTCAACACAGCAATTACAGAAATGGAAATCAAAATTAAGATAACATCTCACTCCAGTCAGAATGGCAGCTATTATGAAGACAAACAGCAACAAGTGCAGGTGAGAATATTGGGGAAAAGATTCACCTGCAGTGTATAAGTGTGACTGTAAATTGGTGCAGGCAATATGAATAGCAGTATGAAAATTCCTTGGGAAAATGGGAATGGAACCACCATTTGACCCAGCTATTCCATTTCTTGGACTATACCCAAAGGATCTAAAAACAGTATACTACAGGAACACCGCCACATCAATGTGTATAGCAATACACAATACACAATAGCAAGACTGTGGAGCCAACCTTAACATCCTTCACATCCATTGAAGATGCCCTTCAGTGTATGAATGGATAAAAAAATGAGGCATTTATACACAATGTAATATTACTCAGCACTAAACAAATAATTGGATCATGGCATTTGCAGGGAAATGGATGGCATTAGAGCAGATTATGCTAAGTTAAGTTAGCCAATATCCCCCCCAAAAATTCCTAATGTCTTCTCTGATATAAGAGGGGCACTCAAAAATGGAGTAGAGAGAAAGAGTATGGAAAGAAGATTACCTCTAGATAGGGAAGAGGGGTGAGAATGAAATGAGGGAAAAGGGAAATTGCATGGATGGTGGAAGGAGATTCTCATCATTATACAAAATACATGTATGAAGATGTGAATTTGGTGTCAACATATCTGGTATACAGAGATATGATAAATTGTGCTATAATGATGTATTAAGAACTGAAATGCAAAAATGAATAAATAAATTTGAAAAGAAAGAAAATAAAAAATCTAGAAAAACTAGAGGTAATAGAAAGCCATCTCAATATTTTAAATCTATCTATGCTACGCCAAAGGCTAACATCATTCTAAAATAAAAAAAACTTGAAAACATTCTCTCTGAAAACTAGAACAAGACAGGGATGCCCTCTTTCACACTTCTATTCAATATAGTTTTTAGAATTTTAGCCAGATCAATTAGACAGACAAAATGAATTTAAAAACCACATGGACAGGAAAGGAGAACTCTGACTGGATTTAATTATACTGGTTACAGTGGACAACTACGTATATATTTGTTTCATGATAAGCATGCTGGCTATCTCGGGGTATCTTTTGAAGAAAAGATAGCATATGGGGTGTCTAGACCAGCCAATTTTACTGTACCCGGGGACTCTAAGCAATATGTCCTAACAGTTATTAAAATGGGACTTTCTCTAATAAGCCAGTCATTGCCCCAGAAAGTCTGCCAATTCCTTACTGTCCTAATCATTCTGTAATAGAATTTGACACATTTCCTAAATGGATAGACTGTGCAGATGTCTTGCCAATACAACAATAAGGTTCCTGAAATAGTGGATATATTTTAGACTTGTCTCCAAGAATTGACAAAAGACAATCACATAAAGATGCTATGATCTCTGGATGTTTTGTTAGTAATATCCTAACCTTAAGTGAAGAAGGTATCCAACAAGATGTTTGGTGCTTAATTGCAGCCTCAGATTTCCTATATTACACTGAAAGCCCAATGCCTGACTTTGTAGGCAGGGGGTGTAAAAAGGGTTCCTGGTATGGCCTGCAGGCCAAAGCTCAATCTCCTTATGCTGTAATTACTGAAAATATTAGAGTTAAGAGAAAGGATGTTAAAAATCTCATAGCCTGTAAAAAGTGCAATTTACCTAATGGCATCACTAGATATAACAGAGGGAAAAGAACATTAATCCTTCACCAGTCGTCCTTTGTCCTACTACCAGCCAACATTCCAGAGCTATGGCATGCTGATGCTTTTGTTCAGGTTTTACAACAGATGCATGCTCAGGTGACCAGACTTAAGAAAGTTTTTCGACTCATAATTTTTGGTTATAATTTTTAAAATTTTATTTAATCTCATTCATCACTCTACAGTTACAGCCTCAGTGACTGTATCTCAGGACATTCAACATGCAATTTCTTAAAATAATTTGGCTTAAAATACTTCCAAAGCCTTCAAAAATCACAAATACTAATGAAAGTATTGAAGCTAACTTGAATGCCTTAGAAATTTTTGTCATGAATATTGGTAATGAGCATTCTACTCTCAAGTTTAAGGAAAGGTTTAAATGCCATCTGACTCTGAAGGTCTCTGTTACTCTAGCAAAATATAAGGCTTCCCAATGGGATTTGGAGAAGGTTAAATCATCTAATAGGTATTTGGCATACCAATAATAATAGCCTGGATCTTATAGAGTCGCATTACAACATCCAGTATATTCAAAAAAGCAAAATCAATCTTATGGATCCTACCTCTCTAACTGGAAATACTTCAAGAATAGAATGACTATAACTCTGGAAACACACTGAAACACTCTGGGTGGTCTATTATTGGAATGAGATGTTTGCTACTAGTTCTTTTTTGTATTGTGATAATTGGTTGTCACTCCCTCAGAACAAGAATCCAGGAACTTGAAATAATGGCTCATCATTTTCTATTGCAAAGTAAAAAGGGGGAGTGTGCAGGGTGCCACCTGTAAATTACTTGAGGGTCTTCTCTGGGTATGGAGCCATGGAGATTTAGGTCTAAATGTGGGAACTGTCTGCAGCTCCCCAGAGTGCACTAGATTGCCCAAGGCACATGACCCTATCTCTGCTCTACTGGAAAGACCTGTCTTCTAGCTCTGAAGTTGAGCATAACTCATTGGGAACTGCAAAACCCACCTTCTATCTTACTTGGCAAAGAACATTCCATGGAAAACCTTTGATATTCCCTGATATAAATAAAGCAAACATGGGCTCTATTTTTATCTTTTGAGTGTGGAAGCTTCATCCCTAAATTGGCTAGTCCATCCCACCCCGCTTTTAAATTTACTTCCTGTATCCTGTGGGTTGTTTTCTCTTCTTTACCTTTCTTAGCTTTTATTTTCAGCCAGACCATTCCACCAAAAGGAACTCTATTTTTGCCATCTGCAGTATTGAATTCATGATTCCTATTGCCTCAGCCTCCTGAGTCATTGAGATTATAGAACTGAACCACTGTGGTGGGCTCTTGATTGCTTTTTTATATTTTTTATATTTTATTTTTACTCTCAACGCATCTTTGTTTTTGGAATCTAAAGTGAATCTGATGTACACAGCAGAAAATTATTTTTTAATTCTAGGTCTTATACCCAAAGGTGCCTTAACACTGGGCTGCATCCCCAGCAACTTTTAAATTTTATTATCTTTTATTTTCAGATGGTGTTACGTTAAGTTGCTGATGCCAACATCAAACTTGTGATACCCTAGCCTCAGTCTCACAAGTAGTTTAGTGACAGCATTGCACCACTGTGCCCAGATGATGATAATTTAGACAGGCTCTCTATAAGTCACCGAGTTTGGACTCAAAATTGCAATCTTCTTACCTCAGCTTCCCAAGTTTTTAGAGTCATAGATGTGTGCTGCATGCCCAAGTTGATCAATATACTTTCTAAAATTGGAACAAATCTGATCTATATGCAGTAATAGTAATGAAAGAAGTAATAGTAATGAACAAAATGCTTCTTCTATGTTGTCACTTGTTTTCTACCTATGTTTTTGGTTCATCAATTTTCTCATTACTTCCTATTAATGATTCATTTTTCTTGTGTACCATTTTTATTTTATTTTTTATTTTTGGCACATGTTTTAATTTTTTCTTATTGATTGTTCTGGGAGCTCTAACATGTTAAATTTATGACAATCAGTTTTTATTCATGAAAAATTAGTTTCAGTAGTATAGAAAAGTTTTGCTAATCTTACAGATTTGTCCCTCAGTCCTGGTTTTTATCTTTGTCATAGTCTATAACTTCATGCATTGTGTGTCTTCTAAGGCTTGGATGGCATTTGTCCCCAAACAAGCTTATATTTTGGACACTTGGTCCACATTATGGTAGCACTGAGGAAGGGGAACCTTTCAAATGTGCTGTCTACTGGGAGTTAATTAAGTCATTGGGGACACCACCCTCAGGCAGAATGGACACTAGTCTCTTGGAATGAGTCTTTGAGAAAATAACTTGTTATGAAAAATCAAGACTGTCCCTCTCTGCTCTGTGGCTCATATTTGTCCATATGATTTTTTTCCTCTTCCACTTGTCCTCACTCTGATGACAGCCATCATGCTGGAATAGAGCAAAGTGGTTACTCTCCAGAAGCCAAGTGTATGGCCCCTTTATAGTGGACTCTCAGCCTCTAAAATTCTGACCTAACTGACTTTTTAATCAGAAATCTCTCAGCCTTAGGTATTTCCTGATAGCAATGAAAAATGGAGTGTTGTAGTCATTCTGCATCAATGTTTTTTGGTTATAAGTGTTTGTGTGTGTGTGTGTGTGTGTGTGTGTGTGTGTGTGTTGTGTGATAAGTGTTATTTTTGCACTCATTTATTTTTTAAATTGTTTGAATTTTATTTTTTACATACACAACAATGTAATGCACTGCAATTTTTATTACACATATAGAGTACAAGTTTTTACACTTATGTTTTTAAAACAAATATAAAAGAGTTAGAAACCAAATACTCCATGGCACTGGCTATATTTGCTACCATATTGAGCTACCTAGCTACATCTACCATTATTTCTCATTATTTTATGTGGACTCAAGGTTCTCTCTTTTATCATTTCCTTTAACCTTGATTCCTCTATTTGTAATTTTGGAAGAGTTGTTTACTCACCACAAAACTTTCCTTATACAAATCTCCCCTTATCTTTTGAAGCACAGGTTAGCAAGGTAGAAATTATTGATGGTTAAAAAGCAAGTTTTATCATGCCCTCCCACTGCCTTTCAGATTCTTGGATTCTCTAGGGAAACTCACTAATGCTGGCTTGTACCCGAACAACCGTTTCTCTCTGACCACTCACAAGATTGCTTCTTGGTATTTGTTTTACAGCAATTCTTCTCCATAGTTCCTCTTATCCATGGTTTTCCTTTCTGTAAGCTATAGAAAGTTCCAAAATGAGCAAATCATATGAGTTTTAAATTGCAAAGTGTTCTGAGTAGCATGATGCCATCTCACTCCACCCTACCCCAGCCCTCCAAGGCATGAGCTTCTGCCTTCTCCAGCAGTTTCCCAGTTGATATACTGCTTTTGTAATACCTTTCTGTTGGTTGTGAGTTGCCATCTTTGTTGAGAGACTGACTGTGGTGATAGTGCTCCACTTGTGTAGAAAAGAACATCTCTTCAATTACTAATTCACCAAATACCTTTTGTGCCCATGTTGCTTTGTTAGCACCTTGGAGCCTTAGAATAGAAAACAAATCTTGACCCTCTCCTAATGGAAAAACATGATTTCCCAAGAGACTATGACCTAAGAAGTTGAGGTGTGTTTAACAAGTTTAGGATAAAACTCTTTCACAAATAACCTTAAGAGAAAGTACTGGTTACTAGGAAATCAATTCTACTTCATTGTAATGCTAAAATGTGCAACCAGGAAGGAAGTTGAACCATGTTTCTATGGTATATGGTTGTATGCCAAAGTGTCCTTAAGAATGGCTCATGTTTAACCAATGCAGTCTGGTGCATGCTTAACTCCCAGGATTGAACCTGATTTTATCTGATAATGCAAGGTAACCCCCACCTCCGCCACAATGCCACCATGATCTGAGGGATGAGGTATCAGTCCCTGTGCATAACTAGGAGCCAATGGAGTCCCTTTTTCTCTCCAAAAGGAAAATGCTACACTTGTCATCCATGGGAGAATGTAAGCCTCATTCTCATATCATGTAATACATGCAGAAGTACATATTTCTTGCGATCCTGGGCTAACAATTTGCAACCTCTACCAATTCCTAGGCTGTGAGAGTTTGAAAGCTTCTTAGAAGGAATTTCAGGTGCAAATTCTGCTCATTATTTATTTATTTGTTTTTGGCACCAGGGATTGAACCCAGGGCTGCTTAACCACTGAGCCACATCTCCAGCCCCTCCCCCCTTTTTAAAATATATACTTTATTTAGAGACAAGGTCTCACTGGGTTGCTTAGTCCTAACTAAGTTTCTGAGGCTATCTTTGAAATCACAATCCTCCTGCCTCAGCCTCCCAAGTTGCTGGGATCATGGGCATGAACCATTCTGACTGGCTCAGTTAATTTTCCTTAATGATAAAAATAATGATAGTTTTGATGATAAGGTTTTAAGTCAAGAAGTCAGAGAAAAGTTGTTTTTGATTTGTTTAGTTCCCATCAGTTTAAGCAAGAGTAAGTAAGGGTCTGTACCAGTGCTGGATAAGAAGGGAGTTACAGAAGAACTTCCATATGAAGTTGATTGCAAGTAATCGAATAGATAGCTGGCCAAGGACAAGGAGTCAAAGTCCACTTCAAACGTCTTGGTGATGAAATGTGAGAACCCAAATAAAAAACAAGTTTGTGGGAGGAGAAAAGTGAAGACTGAGTCCAGCAGTGGAGATGTCTTGCAGTTTTCATTCAACATAGGTTGATGACTTGTTTCAGGCCAGCAATCCCCAAAGGATCACAAAGTGCATGAATTTATGTATACAGTTTGCAGACAGCCTGATCACATCCTCCTGTAAATTAAATAATCTCTTGGTTACTAGTACAATTTGATACAGGGCTGAGGCTATGGGCTTAGTGGCAGAGTGCTCACCTAGCACTTGTGATGTACTGGGTTTGATCCTCAGCACCACATGAAAATAAATGAATAGAAAAAAAGGTATTGTGCCCATCTACAACTAAGAATATCTTTAAAAAACTGGTACAAGGTAACAACTATGTAAGTAGCCATTATACCATTGTCATTACTTGGGAAAAAGTTTGTACATTTACTTGGTACATGTGCAAATCATGTTCAAATCCTTCTCATCCACTAGGGTTTGAGACTTTGGGTGCAAAATCCATACATATGGCCACAGGTATTTCGAATCCCTGGAGAAAACCCAGGGCAGGTTGTCTAGAAAAGGCTTAGAAATATGTTGTAGGAATTCCAATAACATCTGGACCAGAGAGAGAGGCAAGTAGAGGGTAAGAGGTGGCACCTGAGAAAGCAGTGAGTGACAGGCAGAGCCATGAGCAGTGGGGTGGCAAAAAGGACATGCAGAACCTCTGGGGACAAAGGGGTGGTGGGCAGATATTGAGATGGGGAAACACTGAATGCTTGGGGAAGCAGATGGAGAAAAATGACGTCACCATTAATAAAATAAAAATGGGGATAGAAGAGATTTAGAAGCTCAGTAAGTCTTGACTTTCAAACTCCTCCTCCATTCCCGAATATTGCCTTCATCTTTCTGAGCAGAATGCACAGTGGGGTTTTTTTTGTTGTTTGTTTTTTAACTGGTAAAAGTGTTCACTGGTTTTGAAAGATGATTTATGGCCCATGATTAAGGTTTCCTTGAGTTTCTGGTCACACAGTATTGGTTTCTACTTTTTTCCATTTTTGATGAATATCTAAGACCTGGCCTGAGAGTGTATACTAAATTTTATAAGCCAGTGATTGTATTTTTAAAATGCAAAATTATTAGGGAACTCTATGGGGTGATACATAAGTGGTTCTCAAAGAAGCAGCTCATCCCTGCCTTGGTTTATATATATATATATATATATATATATATATATATATATCTGTCTCTCTATTTTCAGTGCTGGTGGTGGATCTACCACTCAACTACATACTTATTGTTATGGATGGGTAGCAAGCAGATGTGATTGATGAGATCATGCAGGTGAGAGAATTATTTTAGAAACCTGGCCCACTCTACAGACCCCGACTTTTCTCTTAGAAAAGTACTTTACCTAGATCCCTGCCTGGGCCATGTCAATGTGCTATCTTCCATTCCTCAGCCAACAACCTGTGATTTCTGTGAGAAGTGATTTCTACCCTGCTTGAGAACACAAGTTACCCTGGAGGGAGTAAGTTCTGAGACACTTTCACAGACCATATTCCAGAACTCAAGGAGATAGGATTATTGCACCTAACCATCAAGTATGTAAGAACCATTCCAGACCAGCATGGGCCAAAGCGACCTAGAGTTGTCCTGGATCTTTGCCATGTCAACTTCCTGTTTCTGTCACAAGTGTGCACCTGCTAACTACTATTTCACTCTATCAGGTATTAGTTTATTTAAAGACATAGAGAAGGGAAAGAGGGACACTCTCAAGCAGGAGTGTCCTCTCAGAGAGTATATTGTGTCCCTATATCTTTACTGGTCTCAGAAAAGTTCCAATTAGAACTGGTCAGTGCAGAGCAAGGTGACTTAAGAGTTGCATTTATATATTTAGAATATCATCTTAAATTTTTATAATGTATTTTCTATTGATTTTTTAAAAACTAAATGACAGCAGAGTGCATTACAATTCTTATTACACATATAAAGCAAAATTTTCATACCTCTGTTTGTATATAAATTATGTTGACACCAATTCATATCTTTATACATGTAATTTGGATAATGATGTCCATCACATTCCACCATCCTTGCTAATCCCCTGCCCTCTCTTTCCCTTACCACCCATCTTCCCTATCGAGAAATCATCTATTCCTCCCATGCTCCCACTCCTTTCCCCACTATAGTCAGCCTCCTTATATCAGAGAAAATATTTGGCATTTGTTTTTTTTTGGGATTGGATAACTTCATTTAGCATTATCTCCTCTGAAACTATCCATTTACCTGCAAATGCTATGATTTTATTTTCTTTTGTTGCTGAGTAAAATTGCATTGTGTATATATAACACATATTTTTAATCCATGCATCCACTATAAGGCATCTATGTTGGCTCCACAGATTAGGTTTTGTGAATTGTGCTGCTATAAACATTGATGTGGCTGTGTCCCCCAAGTTGCTTTTTTTAAGTCCTATGGGTTTAGATTGAGGACAGGGATACCTCAGTCAAATAGTGGTTCCATTCCCAGATTTCCAAAGAATCTCCATACTGCTTTCCATATTGGCTGCACCAATTTGCAGTCCCACCAGAAATGTATGAGTGTATCTTTTTTTCCACATCCTCACCAACACTTCTTGTTTGTCTTCATAATAGCTGCCATAATAAAACTTTTATTACAGTAAAATTTACACACACACACACACACACACACACACACACATAGGTTTTGCTTTGGTGTCTCTGGAAAAGACCATGTGGAGTAGGAACCTACAAATATGATGCAATCCTACTGCCAGTTAAGAACTAGGAATTGGTCCATGTGTAGGCCTCTGGAGTCACCCACAGCATCTCCCGTAAATTTAAGAAACAAAGGGGGTATGAGGCCTAGATATGTCAGAGAAGCCTCATTGTTTTCCTCACCCCTTCTTGATAGTGATTTCTGGGACAATAAACTTTGCTCTACTTTGATTACATTTTAGGTAGTATCTAAAAATCCTCTCTTGCAAGAACACAAGAGTCAAGAAAAACAGACTAACCTCTATATCCCTGGGATTACAACCAGCAACAGTGTCAGATCTTTTATTGCTTTACTTATTTACTCACTTCATTTGATCCATTTATTAATATGAGTGGGCACCAGCAACCACTCTAGGTCCTGTTGGAAGGTAACAGTCACATACGTACACACAGCATCCTAAGGGGAGACTGTTAAAACAGGAACTCTGACCCTTTATTGTCTATGTAGACTCAACCAGTGTTAGAACTTTGAATATATTTTTTGAGGCAGGGTCTTGCTATGAGGCCGACTGTGGCCTCAGACTTGAGATCCTCCTGAAGCAGCCTCCCAAATGCCTGGCCTTACAGACAGGTGCTACCAAAACTTGTCCTTTGCTTATTAAAAAAAGTGCATAGCTGCTTGTTATCTCCCTCCAGTGATGTATGTTATATCAGACTTAAAACAATAAAAAACCCACACAGTTCCAAAGCTCAAGTCTGACTCTTGCTTTTTGAGGTTATGTAATGGGAAGGGATTCCAGGGAGAGAGAAAAACATCGGCTCAGAAAAAATAGGTTCCTTGGTTTTCATGGCAGAAAAGAACTTCAACATTTTTCAGCACATGGACAGACCAAATTAGAAAACAGACACACATTCAGAAAAGAACGTGAGGGGCCGGGGATACAGTGAGATCGGTAGTGTGCTTGCCTTGTAGGCACAAGGTCCCAGGTTCAATTCCCAGCACCAGAAGAGAGAAATGAAAAATGTGAGAAAGCTCTAAAGGGAGAGACAGCAAATACATGGTCAGAGGTGTTGCTATTTGGAGAGCAACATTTAAGTGGTGCTGGACTAGAGACGGGGCCAGTTTTTCTAAGCTTGCTCATATCATGCTACTATTTGGGGGTCCAGAAAGCTGGTCGCAGAGAAATGCTGCATTGTACGGAGTTGCTTTAAAAAAAAAATCTGATCTTTATTTTTAAAAATAGGTTTTAGTTGGACAGGATACCTTTATTTAATATATTTCTTTTTAATGTGGTACTGAGAATTGAACCCAGTGCCTCAAAGGTGCTAGGCAGGTGCTCACTGAGCCCCAACTCCAGTCCCTTGTTTTTAATTTCAAATTTTTTGTGGGCATTCCTGCATTCTGGTGATTTATGAACCTTCTCCTTTGAGGTTCAGTGTAACTTTCTCCTTGGTGTCCCAGCATTTCTGTCCCAACCAGACATATTTCACAGTTCTTTATGGACCTCCAGTATTGCTAGAGGAATGATTAAACCATCATTTAGTTATCAAAGCGAATAGGGCAGTGTTTTCAGGACAGAAGTCTTAAGAGAATGCTCATTATTAGATTTCTATTTTTACTTATGGATTTAGCTATGCACTCATATGGTTTTTGCAGTGATCCACAAATGTGGTGCACAAACCAGCAGATTTCAGAAACTTTTCATGTTGACAGGTATTTTCAAATGGTTGCATTCTGATTGAGACACATTTGACCAAGGGTAAACAGTAAGATGCTTTTAAATTTCTTATTAATTTTCCTGGCTAGAGTATTACAGAGGGTTTTGCCAATTTTTTCACCACTTTGTTTATCTCATTGGTGTTGAAAAACCACTCAGATGCAAGTAGTGCACCCCAAAGGCAAGCTCCTGCAGCTGGCCACCCACAGAACCCCACACCCACCCTTCCAATTCTTCATCCCCTGTTAATTGGGTGTCAGGTGTTTGGATTGTTAATTATTGGGTAAAACCCAGTGTTTTGCCTGCAAAGATTTCAAGGACTAGCTTGTTGGCTATTGGAACCACTAGCTTGCTTATTCACTTTTCCTTGTCTCTCAAGACAAATCTGAGCTCCTTCTAGGGACTTATGTCTAATGGCATTGGTAGCTTACAAAAGTCTCTCATTTTGATTAAGAAAATCAACAGCTTTAATAATATCCTTCATGGGGGAAATCAGTATAAATCCAGAGGATAAAATCAGCATACTACAGGGAAACAGCCACGTGAATGTTTATGATAGCACAACTCACAATAGCTAAGCTATAGAGCCAGCCTAAATGTCCATCAACAGATAAATAGATAAAAAAATTGTGGTATGTATACACAGTGGAATATTACTCAGCTTTAAAAAAGGATGGCTTTGTAACATTGCCCAGTAAGTGAATGGATCTGGAGATTATCATGCTAAAGTAAAATAAGGCAATCCTCCACAATCACAGGCCACATGTTTTCCCAGACATTTTTATCTACATCACAAAGAAGGTGGGGGTTAGACAAAGGGGAACAATAGGAAGGGAGGGGAGATAAGAACAGGAAAGACATGAATCAACCATAATATTCCTATTTAAATATATGAAAATACCTAAGTGAATCCACCATGATGCCCACCCAAACTAATGAGGTCCTAATGAGAATAAGGTATATTGTATGTTTGGATGATTTTATCAAAATGGACTCTATGGTCATATATAATCTAAGAAGAACCAATAAAACATAAAAAAATTAAAAAGTACTGAAAAAGACCATTGGACCAAATGGATAGCATCATAGCCAGATGAGGAAATGTCTTTAGGTACATTCCAGAATTTTCTAAACCACTCCCCCATTGGATGCTGCCAAAGGTGTTGGAGACTGTGGGAAGCTGGAGGTTCAGGGCACTGCATGGAGAAGAAAGAACCCCCCCCTCCTCACATTCATCTGCAGGTGCAGTGGTCCCAGAGAGCAGGTAATCTTGAGGCCTCTGGGGTTAATTAAGGCAGAGAGGAGCAGGGTGCATTGGAGTCTATGAATTATTTACCAAATTAGGAAAACCTGGAATTGGCTTTCCTGGACTCCCAAACAAACCCAAATTGTTTTTCCTTAGAGAGACAGACCATTGAGCCCATATTAATGAGAAGTCTTTTCTGTATTATGTGACTTTTGCACCACTGAATTGGGGGTACAAGACCAGAGCTCTCTTTGGAAACGCATTGGCTTTGTTTGCATCAAGACAAGCAAGTATGGTCTGTCTTTTATTTTTTCTTGTCAAGTGCATAGTATTCAGCTGATACTAAGGATGCACACCTGGGCAAGGTGTCTCTGGTTTTTGAAAGAGGCAGGGTCCCATTGCCTGGGATTCAGCGGAATGGCAGGGTGGCCTTGATTTGTGCAAGGTTGTTATCCTGTGGCCACCACAGGTATTTCTCTCAAAAAGAAAGAAAGAAAAAAAGTGGCACAGGCCTGTCATTCCTGTAGCTGGGGAGGCTGAGGCAGGATGATGGTGAATTCAAAGCCAGCCTCAGCAAAAGCAAGGTGCTAAGCAACTCAGTGAGACTCTGTCTCTAAATAAAATTTAAAATAGGGCTGGGAATGGGTCTCAGAGGTTGAGTTCTCTGAATTCAACCTCCAGTGGCCAGAGAGTGAGGGAGCCCCAGTGCAGTGGTGTTTACCCAGGTCTGGGCTCTCTGGTGTCTCTTCTGTGCTGATCTCCTTACTCTGCCTCCAGCTACAGATTCAACTCAGCTGGAGGAAAATCATCTCTACTGCTGCCAACCCGGTCGGAGCCTCCTCCAGAGCGCCTGCCAGGCCCCGTGAGCCTCCACCAGCGTGGGCTGTGATGCACTGGGCAGTTCCCAAGGGGTGAAAGGGGAGTTCTGCTTGGAGAATTTTGCACAAATAAACAGAGGACAAGTCATCCCTTTTCCATCCCAAGATACTTTGGGAGGTTTTATTATAGGAGGAGGCCCAGGGGACGAAACTTTCAAGAAATTACTTAAATTTCCTAACATCATAACCCAAAACAACTGAGAATTCTGGCCACTCTGATCCTAACCAAATGCCCAGATCTCAAAAGGAAGAGAAAAAGGAAAAAACCTGCACCCAAACCCTGCCATTCTGGTTTCCTTCTTCCCTGGAGCAGATATCACATTCCTGTCTATCACTCAAAAAGAGGGCTCCTTGGTCTCAGGCTGGGGAGAGCGGAGACTGACTGACGCCCTGTCCAATCAGAAGCCCCCGTGCTGAGCGCTGTCCAATCCTGAGCGCAGCCAGTGAGAAGGGAGCGGGCTTCCGCGCTTGGGATAAGATTTATTTCTCCACAGTCCGAGGTTCCAAGGTTTCTGCAGTTGGACACCAGGCTTCCCTTCATGCCCAGGATCTGCGTGGCCCTGCCATGCAGGGGCTGAAGCTCCCCAGGGCAGGCTTGGCTGCTGCTCTCCAGAAAATGGTGAGTGTGCAGTGGCACCTTTTACCTGGACAGGGAGGCTGGCGAGGAATACCGGGCAGGGAGGCAGTCCGGTGGAACCAGCTGTGGGGGGAATCCGAGCTGGCCAATCCTGACTCCAGGCGTTCTCCTCCTCTGCAGGCCTGAGCCCCTTGGGGACAGCTCCCCTCAGTCCCCCTGGCCAGCGGAGTGGAGAGCATGACAGTGGCTGACACCCCTCGCGGCCTCCCCATCGCCTGGGACAGTCTCAGCCCCTGCTCAAGTCCTAAGTGGCAAGTGAGATCGGCTGCCCGGTGTCTTCCTGGATTGTGGTGATTTACAGATGGGACCACTACAAGAATCCAATCTCCAAGTCAGGCAATGGCGCACACCTGTCATCCCAGCGGCTGGGGCAGGGGAGGGGGTGTTGATGCAGGAGAACTGTGAGGTCAAGGCCAGCCTCACAAGTTGGCAAGGCACTTAGAGACTCAGGGAGACCCTGCCTCTAAATAAAATGCAAAATTAGGGTGGGGATGTGGCTCAGTGGTCGAGTGCCCCTGAATTCAATGCCCGGTTAAAAAAAAAAAAATCAAATCTCCAAATACGTTCTCCTGCAGGAGGCGAGCTGCAGTGAACAAGGACCTCGCTTATTCCTGAGCTAGTTTTGTGGAGTTTATTGGATTTTTGTTCTGGTAGTTAACAGAAGGATGCTTTACCACTCAGCTCTGTTCCTGGTAGTTTTTAGATTTTTAAGCCCAGAGGTCTAGCTAAGTTGCTGACATTGGCCTTTTTATGGTTGGATTTATAATGACTTTACCATTGCAATTCATTGTATGATTTTTTACAATCATGTGGGTTCGTGGGTGGACTCTGTTGATGTCGAGATTCCTCCACGACAATTGTAAATTGTAACAGTACAGCTTCCCAATGTACATGTTAGGTAATAACTTCTATTTTTTTTCTCTTATAACTTAAAAGTTTGTTAGATAATTTTACATATATTTAACTTTGTGGATGAAGTTTAGGACTGGATGCTTCTGTTAAGAGTAAAGCATGCTTGATTGTTCATTAGTGCATCATAGTTATACATAATACCACATGCATATGGTACCCGTCTAAAGCTTTTCCATGGTATTTTATACTATTTTTAAGCTGAATATCCCATGACTATTAATGTATTATCCTGGTCATAGAACTTATTTCAGCAAGTCCCTGTGGTGGGGGACTATCATGTGTCTTTAACAGTAAAACGGTTTCCACAAATAGTTAAGAAGCACTTAAACTCCTTGAGTTTATTAGAATTCTTTTGTTTGCTATCGTCATTGATATTATTTAATTTTCTTTCTGATAGGGTTTTATTTTACATTTCTTGGGTTTCTAAAGATGTTGGATTCTTTTTATTCTCATTTTGAACATACGGGTATCTCCTGTACAAATTGGCAGCTCAAGTCTCCTCCCTGAATTTCTTCTCTAGTGGATTTCAGACTTTCCGGACCCTGAGAATCACAACTCCCTATGCCCTTTTCCTACCCAAGAGGGCTAGAATCTGCAGGGGTCTCAGGTTTTTCTTCCCCCTGAGCTTTTCCTTTTTTTGGGGGGGGCATGGGGAGCATAGTGGATTGAACACAGAGATCCTTTCCCATTGAGCTACATCCCTCGTACTTTTTATCATTTATCTCCTGTGCTCACTGCAAGAAGGTGGTGTGAGCCTATTCTAGAAAGAAACGGGAAGCTGTGGTTTTCATCCTTTTTCTTCGCTCCTCTTGTGGATCATAGTCCGTGGAAGTGCTTGCACACAAATGTGAAGCCCCTCCTTACTGATCTAGGGAGATTTGCACATGCACAGTTGCCATTGCTCCCAAAGTTTGATGGGTTAGGATGGAGTCAATTGAATGGAAAAAAATGTTGGGACTCTCAGTGCCTGGACATACTCCTTCCAGAAAGAACTGGTCAGGCCTGAGAGTTATTACTGAGGTAGGGGGCAGAGGGCTCAGGCAGGGCTGCCAGGGTAGACTGCATTTCTCATGTCTACCCTTAGGGACTGGCTAGAGAGGAGCTCAACTCTTTTTTATATATATTTTTTAAATTTTATTTATTTATTATTTTTATTTGTTGTTCACAACATTACAAAGCTCTTGACATATCATATTTCATACATTAGATTGAAGTGGGTTATGAACTCCCAATTTTATCCCAAATGCAGATTGCAGAATCACGTCAGTTACACATCCACAATTTTACATAATGCCCAATTAGTAATTATTGTATTCTGCTACCTTTCCTATCCCCTACTATCCCCCCTCCCCTCCCCTCCCATCTTCTCTCTCTACCCCATCTACTGTAATTCATTACTCTCCTTGTTTATTTTCCTATTTCCCTCACAACCTCTTATATGAAATTTTGTATAGCAATGAGGGTCTTCCTTCATTTCATGCAATTTCCCTTTTCTCTCCCTTTCCCTCCCATCTCATGTCTCTGTTTAATGTTAATCTTTTCTTCCTGCTCTTCCTCCCTGCTTTGTTCATAGTTGCTCTCATTATATCAAAGAAGACATTTGGTATTTGTTTTTTAGGGATTGACTAGCTTCACTAAGCATAATCTGCTCTAGTGCCATCCATTTCCCTGCAAATTCTATGATTTTGTCATTTTTTATTGCTGCATAGTACTCCATTGTGTATAGATGCCACATTTTTTTTTATCCATTCATCTATTGAAGGGTATCTGGGTTGGTTCCACAGTCTAGCTATTGTGAATTGTGCTGCTGTGAACATTGATATGGCAGCATCCCTGTAGCATGCTCTTTTAAGGTCTTCAGAAAATAGTCCGAGAAGGGCAATAGCAGGGTCAAATGGTGGTTCCATTCCCAGGTTTCCCAGGAATCTCCAAACTGTTTTCCAAATTGGCCACACCAATTTGCAGTCCCACCAGAAATGTACAAGAGTACCCTTTTCTCCACATCTTCTCCAGCACTTGTTGTTGTTTGACTTCATAGTGGCTGCCAATCTTACTGTAGTGAGATGGTATCTTAGGGTGGTCTTGATTTGCATTTCTCTGACTGCTAGAGATGGTGAGCATTTTTTCATGTACTTGTTGATTGATTGTATATCCTCCTCTGAGAAGTGTCTGTTCAGATCTTTGGCCCAATTGTTGATTGGGTTATTTGTTATCTTATTGTCTAATTTTTTGAGTTTTTGTATACTATGGATATTAGGGCTCTATCTGAAGTGTGAGGAGTAAAAATTTGTTCCCAGGATGTAGGCTCCCTACTTACCTCTCTTATTGTTTCTCTTGCTGAGAAAAAACTTTTTAGTTTAAGTAAGTCCCATTTGTTGATTCTTGTTATTAACTCTTGTGCTATGGGTGTCCTATTAAGGAATTTGGAGCCCGACCCCACAATATGTAGATCGGAGCCAACTTTTTCTTCTATGAGATGCAGAGTCTCTGATTTGATATCAAGCTCCTTGATCCATTTTGAGTCAACTTTTGTGCATGGCGAGAGGAAGGGATTCAGTTTCATTTTGTTGCATATGGATTTCCAGTTTTCCCAACACCATTTGTTGAAGATGCTATCCTTCTTCCATTGCATGCTTTTAGCCCCTTTATCAAATATAAGATAATTGTGACTTTTTGGATTAGTCTCTGTTTATTCTATACCATTGGTCCACCCGCCTGTTTTGGTACCAGTACCATGCTGTTTTTGTCACTATTGCTCTTTAATATAATTTGAAATCTGGTATCGCTATACCGCCTGATTCACACTTCCTGCTTAGAATTGCTTTTGCTATTCTGGGTCTTTTATTTTTTCCATATGAATTTCATGATTGCTTCATCTATTTCTACAAGAAATGCCGTTGGGATTTTGATGGGCATTGCATTAAACCTATAGAGAACTTTTGGTAATATCGCCATTTTGATAATGTTAGTTCTGTTTATCTATGAACAGGGTATATTTTTTCATCTTCTTAGATCTTCTTCTACTTCTCTCTTTAGGGTTCTGTAGTTTTCATTGTATAAATCTTGCACCTCTTTTGTTAGGTTCATTCCCAACTATTTTATTTTTTTGGAGGATATTGTGAATGGAGTGTTTTTCCTCATTTCCGTTTCAGAAGTTTTGTTACTGATATACAGAAATGCCTTTGATTTATGCGTGTGTGATTTTATATTCTGCCACTTTGCTGAATTCATTTATTAGTTCTAGTAGTTTCTTTGTAGACCCTTTTTGGGTCTTCTAAGTATAGAATCATATCATCTGCAAATAGTGATAATTTAACTTCTTTTTTTCCTATTTTTATGCCTTTAATTTTTTTCATCTGTCAAATTGCTCTGGCCAGTGTTTCGAGAACTATATTGAATAGAAGTGGTGATAGAGGGCATCCCTGTCTTGTTCCAAATTTTAGAGGGAATGCCTTCAACTTTTGTCCATTCAGAATGATGTTAGCCTGAGGCTTAGCATAGATAGCTTTTACAATGTCAAGGTACATTCCTGTTATCCCTAGTTTTTCAAGTGTTTTGAACATAAAGGGATGCTGTACTTTGTGGAATGCTTTCTCTGCGTCTATTGAGATGATCATATGGTTCTTATCTTTAAGTCTATTAATGTGGTGAATAACATTTATTGATTTCCATATATTGAACCATCCTTGCATCCCTGGAATGAACCCTACTTGATCATGGTGCACAATTTTTTAGATGTGTTTTTGTATTCGATTCGCCAGAATTTTATTGAGGATTTTTGCATCTAGGTTCATTAGAGATATTGGTCTGTAGTTTTCTTTCTTTGAGGTATCTTTGTCTGGTTTCGGAATCAGGGTGATGTTGGCCTCATAGAATGAATTTGGAAGAGCTCCCTCTTTTTCTATTTCCTAAAATAACTTGAAAAGTATTGGTATAATTCTTCTTTAAAGGTTTTGTAAAACTCCGCTGTATACCCATCTGGTCCTGGGCTTTTCTTGGTTGGTAGTCTTTTGATGGCTTCTTCAATTTCATCCATTGATATTGGTCTGTTCAAATTGTGTGTATCCTCCTGACTCAGTCTGGGCAAATCATATGACTTAAGAAATTTATCGATGTCTTCACTATTTTCTATTTTATTGGAATATAGGTTTTCAAAATAATTTCTAATTGTCTTCTGTATTTCTGTAGCATCTGTTGTGATATTGCCTTTTTCATCCCATATGTTAGTAATTTGAGTTCTCTCTCTTCTTTTCTTCATTAGCATGGCTAAAGGTCTGTCGATCTTATTTATTTTTTTGAAGAACCAACTTTTAGTTTTGTTAATTTTTTCAATAGTTTCTTTTGTTTCAATTTCATTGATTTCCGCTCTGATTTTAATTATTTCTTGCCTTCTGCTACATTTGCTGTTGTTTTGCTCTTCCTTTTCTAGGGCTTTGAGATGAAGTGTGAGCTCATTTATTTGTTGGTTTATTCTTTTTTTGAGGAATGACCACTAGGCGATGAATTTCCCTCTTAAAACTGCTTTCATTGTGTCCCGTAGATTCCGATATGTTGTGTCTGTATTTTCATTTATCTCTAAGAATTTTTTGATTTCCTCCTTTATGTCTTCTGTAAATCATTGATCATTCAGTAACATATTGTTCATTTTCCATGTGATGTAGGATTTTTCCTTCCTTCTTTTATCACTGATTTCCAGTTTCATTGCATTATGATCAGATAAAATGCATGGTATTATCTCCACTCCTTTATATTTACTGAGAGTTGCCCTATGGCATAATATATTGTCTATTTTTGAGAAGGATCCATGTGCTGCTGAGAAAAAAGTATATCTATTTGATGATGGTTGATGTATTCTATATATGTCAGTTAAGTCTAGGTTATTGATTGTGGTATTGAGTTCTATAGTTTCTTTATTCAACTTTTGTTTGGAGGATCTGTCCAATGGTGAGAGAGGTGTGTTGAAGTCACCCATAATTATTGTGTTGTGGTCTATTTGATTCTTGAACTTGAGGAGTATTTGTTTTATGAATGTCGCAGCGCCATTATTTGGTGCATAAATATTGATAATTGTTATGTCTTGTTGGTGAATGGTTCCTTTTAACAGTATATAATGTCCTTCTTTATCCCTTTTGATTAACTTAGTCTTAAAGTCGATTTTATTCGATATGAGGATGGCCACCCCTGCTTGCTTACGAGGACCCTGTGCGTGGTATATTTTTCCCATTCTTTCACCTTCAGCCTGTGTATGTCTTTTCCAATCAGATGTGTCTCTTGGAGGCAACATATTGTTGAATTTGTTTTTTTAGTCCATGATACCAGCCTATGTCGCTTTATTGGAGAGTTTAAGCCATTAACATTCAGAGTTACTATTGATATGTGGTTTGTACTTCCATCCATGTTTGATTATTTATCCTTTTCTTAAAAAATCTAGTTTGTTTCTCCATGATTATCTTTCCCCTCGCCCTCTGTCTTTACAGAGGCACTTCCCTCTGATGGTTTTGGTTACTGTTTTTCATTTCTTCCTCGTGTAGTATTTTGCTCAAAATTCTTTGCAATGCTGGTTTTCTGGCTGCAAATTCTTTTAACTTTTGTTTATCATGAAAGATTTTTATTTTGTTTTCATACCTGAAGCTTAATTTTGCTGGATACAGAATTCTTGATTGGCATCCATTGTCTTTCAGTGTTTGAAATATATTGTTCCATGACCTTTTTGCTTTCAGTGTCTCTGATGAAAAATCCATTGTTAACCTTATTGGTTTACCCCTGACTGTAATCTGTCTCCTTTCTCTTGTAGCTTTTAATATTTTCTCTTTGTTGTATATATTGGATATCTTCATAACAATGTGTCTTGGCACTGGTCTACTGTGATTTTGTGTGCTCGGTGTCCTGTATGCATCTTCAATTTGTATATCTGTTTCTTTTATTATTTCTGGAAAGTTTTTTGTAATTATTTCATTCAGCAGGATACTCATTCCCTTGGTTTGAATCTCTGTACCTTCTTCTATCCCGATGACTCGTAAGTTTGTTTTTTTTATGTTATCCCATAGCTCTTGGATGTTTTTTTCGTGATTTTTTACCAGCCTTTCTGAGTTGGCTAGACTCTTTTCAAGATGATGTATTTTGTCTTCATTATCTGACGTTCTGGCTTCTACTTGCTCCACTCTGTTAGTGGTACTCTCAATTGAGTTTTTAATTTGGTTTATCGTTACCTTCATTTCTAGAATTATTGTTTGATTATTTTTTATAATCTCTATCTCCTGATAAAGATGATTAACTTCTTCTTTTATCTGTTTATGTAATTCATTCTCAATGTGTTCTTTCACTGCTTGAATTTGCTGTCTTGTATCCTCTTTAAGGTTCCATTCCATCTGTCTAAGGTGTTCCTTGAGTTCTTTATATGACCATTTTTCTGATGACTCTAGGTCCTCCTGAATATTTAGGCTGTCCTGCATTGTTTGTACTCCTTTTCTTCCTTGCTTTTTGAAGCTGCTCATGTTACTTCTTGTTCTGTTTGACTGCTGAGTTACTATTTACTTCTATAAATTTATTTGATGCTTGGGAGTAAAGGTATTAGAAGGGAAGGGAAGAAGTCACTAAAGAGAATGAGAGTAAGCTGGTAGAATTCAAGGAAGGGGGGATAAGATAATAGAAAAGAAATGAAAAGACAAAAGAAGAAAAAAATAGGAAATAAAAAAAATTTAAAAAACAAATAAAAAGAAATTAAAATTAAAATTGGAAGAAAAAAAATTTTTAAAAATTGTAAAAAAATTAAAAAAACAGAAAGAAAAATGAAAACCCCAAATCAAAATTTAAAAAAAAAAAAAAACTAATAAATGCAGTCTTAGAGTTCGATTAACTTCTCTACCAGTAGGTGGCGCTGTGCCCACAAGGCCAAGTTTCTTTTATCAATACGCGTGAACCAATCACTGTGCAGCAGCTCCTGCTCCCAGACTGGGCGAGTCTCCAATCCTGGGTGCCTAGGGCCTCCTCTTGTGTCTAGTCACTTCCCCACTTTTCCTCTAGCCAGGCCCCTCTCATGGGTGCTGCTCACCACAATACTGGGTACACGCCAGGTCTCCTGCTCCCGGGAGCTCTGTTGTCATGAATGACTGGGCACACTCTTCCAGTTTGCCATTCCCTCAGACCCTAAGTTTGTAGAGCTTGGGACTGAGAATTCTCAGCGAATTTTACTGCCCCTCCAGTAGCCACACCCCCGGTAGCTGGTGCAAGAGACCTCAGCTGTCAGCACTGGTGGGAGCGGCAGTTCCGCGCCTCGGGTCCTGCGCCACATCTAATTTCCTTGGTCTGGCTATCATGCTCACGGGTGAGCTGGGAGGGGCCCTTAAGGTTTCCCCGATGTGTGGAGGGGGAAGGCTAGGGAATTACACACCTTTAGCCACAGGTTTCAATGAAGTTATCTCCTCTGCCGCAGTCTGATTACATCAGTTCTCTACCATGGTGGTATCTCTTGCAAATGGCGACAGTTTGTTTCCCTTTGCCAGGTGACCAATGCAATGGGTGGGTCCTTACTGTCTCTCCCAAGCCCCGTTTCAAACCTGTGGCCACTACCTATGAAGGCTCGGTTGGCATTTACCTCCGTAAAATCAGAAGGGCTGACCGGTTGTTTCAGCTGGATGGATTAGTGCTGAGTCACAGCTGTTTGTCTGTGGGAAGCAGGCGAATGGGAGCTTGAATTCAGCCGATCTGGGTTCAGTGTGTGTTCTGAGAGGCCCAGAATGCTCGCCCCAGATCCACGTCAGCTCAGCATTGCCTAGTGATCCTGTGCAAACAGATTTAGGCTGTTTACAACTCCCTATGCCTGCACAGCATAAGAGGTCAGAGACTTGATTTCTCCGCGCCCACTGCCATGTTCGTGAATCTCAGGAGCTCAACTCTTATCAACCACAGTTTGCAGATCATGCTGGCAAATTCCTTCTAGGGATAAACTGGGACCCTTGATCTCACTCCCCTTCTGTTCTGGTCCCATGGATAAAGCTCATGACCCACCACAGCCATAGAAAACCGCCTCTTTCTTTTCATCCTGATACTTGTGTATATCCAGCTCTTTCCTCTGTGAGCACCAGAGAAATTGTGTTTCCAGCTACCAGGCATTTAGTGTCCAATGTGCTCCATTTGTGACCCCAATCAGTCTTCCTCTACCCTGGGTGACACAGAATTGGGGTATTCTGTCCCAATTATGTGGAACATTGCTCAAGGCAGGACTAATGCCCAAGTGTCCCTCAACTTTGACTGCTCTTGGGATGGTAGATATTTTCTCAGTGGTCCAATGCATATTTCTCTCAATTTTTGTATAACTTTATTTAAGAGGGACTCAAAGTAGAAGTAGGTATTTATTTGATGTATCCATGTGTGGAGAAAATCCAGGAGCCTCCTATTCTGGTATAATTTTGAAACATAATCTTACTCAATATGTGCTTCTTTGGGGGTACTGGAGTATAATCCAGTACCACACATGTCTTTCACCCAAGCCCTACCAGTGCTCTGCACCTCCAGTTCTGACACCTCCCTTCATGCTTGGTTGCCTTGTTGATTCACATCAAATCCTCTGCTGTAGATAGTTGAATTTATCTAGGCCTTTTCATCACACTTAATAATGAAAATGACATTTACATACATATGGAGTCATCTATAAAGTTTCTACATTGTGATTTTTTTGGTCCTGAACTTACGGCAATATGATAATTTTATAATATGCATTAGTTCCTGCTAAGGATAGCTCCTGATTTAGCTCTTAGAGTTCAGACTTCTTGGCTAATTTCATATCAATTTAACCTTCCAGGAGAATTTTTAAACTCTCTGCTTTGGTCCCTTCTTCAATGAAAAGGAAATCATGGTGAAATTTTGATGGGGTGTTATCATAGATGAACCTTAAGAAAGCGACCGTCTTTATAAGGAGGAATTTTATCATTCAATCTCTTATGTGCTGATCTGTATTTGCATTTTTTCAAATTCTGCAGGTGTCCTTTTAAAAATATGCTTATATGTTAAATGTGACATTTATGTGTCATCGATATAAAACTGACACAATGTGATATTGCCTTTTTCATCCCGTATGTTAGTAATTTGAGCTCTCTCTCTTCTTCTCTTTGTTAGTATGGCTAAGGGTCTGTCAATCTTACTTATTTTTTTAAAGAACCAACTTTTTGTTTTATCAATTTTTAAATGGATTTTCTTGTTTCAATTTCGTTGATTTCCACTCTGATTTTAATTATTTCTTGCCTTCTACTACATTTGCTGTTGTTTTGCTCTTTCTTTTCTAGGGTTTGGAGATGAAGTTATGTATCTATCATCTATCTATCTATCTATCTATCTATCTATCTATCTATCTATCTATCTATCTATCTATTTATTTTCAGTGCTCGTGGTAGCTCTACCACTCAGCTACATACTGATAGAGACAGGTAGCATGCAGACATGATTGATGGGATCATGCAGATTAGGGAGTCATTTTATAAACCTGCCCTCTGTGCAGACCCCAACTTTTTTTAGAAATGTAATTTACCTAGAGCCCTGCCTGGGTCACGTCGATGTGCTAGATTCCATTCCTCAGCCAACAATCAGTGATTTATGTGAGCAATACAGGTTTCTCTACCAGTGAGAACACAAATTACGCTGGTGGGGACAAGTTCTGGGACACTTTCACAGACTAGATTCCAGAACTCAAGAAGATAGAATGATTGCACCTAACCATCAAATGTGTAAGAACCATTCCAGACCAGTGTGGGCCAAAGTGACCTAGAGTTGTCCTGGATCTTTGGCATGTCAACTTCCTTTTCCTGTCAGTAGTGGGCACCTGCTAACTACTATTTCAGACACATCCCTCACTATGTCTGGTATTAGTTTATTTAAAGACATAGAAAAGGGAAGAAAGGACACTCTCAAGCTGGAGTGTCCTCTCTGATAGTATGTTGTTCCCTATTTTCCTACTGGTCCCAGAAAAGGTCAAATTAGAACTGGTCAGGGCAGAGCAAGGTGACTTGAGAGTTGCATTTATATATTTAGAATATCATCTTAAACTTTTCATAATAAGTTTTTTCTATTGATTTTTAAAAACTAAATGACAGCACAATGCATCACAATTCCTATTACACATATAGAGCACAATTATTCATACCTCTGTTTGTATATAAATTATGTTGACACCAATTTTTGTCTTCATACATGTACTTTGGATAATGATGTCCATCACATTCCATCATCCTTGCTAATCTCCTGCCCCCTCCCTTTCCCTTCCACCCCTCTGCTCTATCTAAAATTCATCTATTCCTCCCATGATTCCCCTCCATACCTTACTATATAGTCACCCTCCTTATATCAGAGAAAACATTTGGAATTTGTTGTTTTTGGATTGTCTAACTTCACTTAGTATTATCTTCTCCAATGCCATCCATTTACCTGCAAATGCCATGATTTTATTCTCTTTTGTTGCTGAGTAAAATTCCATTGTGTATATATAATGCATATTTTTTATCCATGCATCCACTAAAAGGCATCTAGGTTGGCTCAACAGTTTAGCTATTATGAATTGTGCTGCTATAAACATCGATGTGGCTGTGTCCCTATAGTGTGCTGATTTTAAGTCCTTTAGGGTCAAGTGGTGGTTCCATTCTCGATTTCAAAGGAATCTCCATACTGCTTTCCATATTGGCTGCACCAATTTGCAGTCCCATCAGAAATGTATGAGTGTACCTTTTCCCCACATCCTCGCCAACACTTATTGTGTTTGTCTTCATAATAGTTGCCATAATAAAGTTTTATTACAGTAAATTCACACACACACACACACACACACACACACACACACACACACACACTGTTTCCTTTGGTGTCCCTGGACAAGACCATGTGGAGTAGGAACCTACAAATATGATGCAATCGTACTGCCAGTTAAGAAGTCGGACTTGGTCCATGGGCAGGCCTCTGGTATCACCCACAGCATCTCCCATAACCTTGAGGAGCAAATCGGGTGTGAGTGCTAGAGTTGTCAGAGAAGCCTCACTGTTTCCTCCCTCCCTCCTGCTAGTGATTTCTGGACCAATATACTTTGCTCTACTTTGATTATATTTTATGTATTATCTAAAATCATCTCTGGCTTTTTAAAAAATTTTTATTTTTAAATCTGATCTTTATTTTTAAAAATAATTTTTAGTTGGACAGGATACCTTTATTTTATATATTTCTTTTTAATGTGGTGCTGAGGATTGAACCCAGTGCCTCACAGGTGCTAGGCAGGTGCTCTATCACTAAGCCAGAACCCCAGTCCCTTGTTTTTAATTTCAAAATTTGTGGGCATTCCTGCATTCTGGTGATTTATGAACCTTCTCCTTTGAGGTTCAGTGCAACATTCTTCTTGGTATCCAGCATTTCTGCCCCAACCAGACATGTTCTTCGGTTCTTTATGACCTCAAGTGTTGCTAGAGGAATTATTAAAAGCAAATAGGGTATTGTTTTCAGGAAGGAAGTCTTAAGACAATGCTTGTTATTCGATTTCTATTTTTACTTATGTATTTAGCCATGGACTCATATGGTTTTTGTCGTTATCCTCAAATGTGGTCCACAAACCAGCAGATTTCAGAAACTTTTCATGTTGACAGCTATTGTCAAATGGTGGCATTCTGATTGAGGCACATTCGAATGAGGGTAAACATTAAGATGCTTCTAAAGTGCTTATGAATTTTTTTTGGCTAGAATATTGCAGAGGGCTTTACCAGTTTTCTGCCACTCTGCTTATCTCATTGGTGTTGAAAAACCTCTCAGATGCAAGGAATGCACCCTAGAGGACAGCTCCTGCAGGTGGCCATCCATTCAATTCTCCATCCCCCTTTAATTGGGTGTCAAGTGCCATTGGATTGTTAATTATTGGGTAAAATCCAGTGTTTTATCCCCAAGAAGCCTAATGTCTAGCTTGTTAGTTTTGTCTTTTTTTGATAACAAGACAAAAACCACTGGGTTGGTTATTCACTTTTCCTTGCCTCTCAAGACAAATCTGAGCTCCATCCAGGGACCTATATCTAATGGCACTGGTAGCTTAAGAAAATTTCTAATTTTCTTTAAGAAAACTAATAGCAAGAATAATTTCCCTCATGGGGGACAGAGGGGTTATGGCCCCAAGGTGTCCCCAGCTCTTTTCTTCTTCTCACCCCCATAATTTCCTCATCATGGGCAAGACAACCATGTACTGCTCATCCCTGGAATCCTGGGCATGTGGTTTTACCTTCTCAGTCTTCCATCTAGAGAAATGTTCCCATTTCACAAATGCAGCAAAACTGATCCCCCAAATACCTGGGCTGCTGTTACTGAGAAGCAAAAGAAAAAAATACTGAAGATAGGGATTGGGGCTGGGGCTCAGCTGTCGAGCACTCCCATAGCACGTGCAAGGCCCTGGGATCCATCTTCAGCACCACAGAAAAATAAATGGATAGAATAAAGGTATTGGGTCTGACTCCAACTAGAAAAAATATTTTTTATAAATACTGAAAAGGCAATGGATCTAGCAGGTTGGGAAATGCAAATTGAAACTGCATTGAGCTTCTCTTTCACTCCAGTCAGAATGGCAATTATCAAAAATACAGAAACAATAAATTGGTGAGGATGTGGGGGACAGGGAATGCTCACACCTTTTTGGAGAAACTGCACATTGGTGCAACCCTTATGGAAAGCAGGATGGAGATTCCTCAAGAAACTAGCATTGGAAACACTTTAAGACTCAGTTATCTCACTCTTCAGCATAAAGAGGATAAAATCAGCATACTACAGGGACACAGCCACATCAATATTTATGAGAGAACAACTCACAATAGCTAAGCTATGGAGCCAGACTAAATGCCCACCAACAGATGAATAGATAAAGAAATTGTGGTGTGTATAAACGGTGGAATATTACTCTGCTTTAAAAAAGGATGACTTCATAACTTTGGCCAGTAAGTGAATGGATCTGAAGATTATCATGCTAAAGTAAAATAAGGCAATCCCCCAAAATCAAAAGTCACATGTTTTCCATGACATGCATTATCTATATCACAAGGAAGGTGAGGGCAAGAAGAGAAGTTCTGTAGATGAGATAAAGGGGAGCAACGGGAAGGGAGGGGAGATAAGAACAGGAAAGACAGTAGCATGAAGTGACCATAATGTTTCTATTTAATTGTATGAAAATACCTAAGTGAATCTACCCATCATGCCCACTCACAAGAATGGGGTCCTAAGGAGAATAAGGTATATTTTTTGTTTGGATAAGTTTACCATAATGGATTCTATGGCCATGTATAACTAAGAAAAAACAATAAAATAGAAAAAGACTTAAAAGTACTGAAAAGGACCATGGGTACAAATTGATAGCATCCTAGCCACATGAGAAAATGTCTTTAGGTACATTCCAGAATTTTCTAAACTGCTCCTCCATTGGATTATGCCAAAGGTTTTAAAGCCTGTGGGAAGGTGGAGGTTCAGGGTGCTGCATGGAGAAGAAAGGACTCCTTCCTCCACATTCATCTGCACGTGCAGAGGTCCCAGGGGGCAGGTAATCTCGAGGCCTCCATGATTAACTAAGGCAGAGAGGAGCAGGGTGCATTGGAGTCTATGGAGTTATTTACCAAATTAGGAAAACCTGGAATTGGCTTTCCTGGACTACCAATCAAACCCAAATTGTTTTTCCTTAAAGAGAGAGACCCTTGAGCCCATCTTAAGGAGAAGTCTTTTGTCTATTATGTGACTTTTTGCAAAACTGAACTGGTGGGACAAGACCAGAGCTCTCTTTGAAAACACATCAGCTTTGTTTGCATCAAGACAAGAATGAAGGGTCTGTCTTTTTTTTCTTTTTTTCTTGTCAAGTGCAGAGTATTCAGCTGATACTAAAGATGCACACCTGGGCAGGGGGTCTCTGGTTTTTGGAGGAGGCAGGATCCCATTGCCTGGGATCCAGGCAACTGGTGGGAACCAAGGAGAGTACCAAGGGTGGCATTGATCTTTGCAAGGATGTTATCCTGTGGCCACCGCAGGTATTTCTCTATAAAAGAAAGACAAAAAAAAGTGGCATACGCCTGTCATTGCAGTGGCTGGGGAGGCTGAGGCAGGAGGATGGGGAATTCAAAGGCAGCCTCAGTAAAAGCAAGGTGCTAAGCAACTCAGTGAGACCCTGTGTCTAAACTTCAAGCTAGGGCTGGGGAAGGGGCTCAGAGGTCAAGTCCTCTGAATTCAACCCCCAGTAGCCAGAGAGTGAGGGAGCCCGGGTGCAGGTGGGGTTTACTCAGGTCTGTGCTCTCCGGGTCTCTTCTGTGCTGATCTCCTTACTCTGCCTCCAGCTCAATGTGGACTCCAGATACAGAGTCAGGTCAGGTGCAGGAAAATCAGCTCTCATGCTGCCAAGCCGGTGGGAGCCTCCTCCAAGGAGCCTTCCAGGCCCCTCGTGAGCCACCACCAGCGCAAGCAGTTCCCAAGGGGTGAAAGGGGACTTCTGCTTGTAGAATTTTGCACAGATGAACAGAGGACAAGTCAGCCTCCCTAGGATGCTCTGGGTGGTCTTATTATAGGAGGAGGCCCAGGTGGTGAAACTTTCAAAAAATGACTTCAATTTCCTGACATCAAAACCCAACAGAACTTAGAATTCTGGTCACCCTGACCCTAACCCAATGCCCAGACCTCAAAAGGAAAAGAAAAAGAAAAAATGCTCTACCCAACCCTGCCATTCTGGCCTCCTTCTTGCCTGGAGCATATATCACCCCACTGTCACTCAATAAGAAGGCACCCTGTGCTCTGGTTGCGGGGGAGAGCAGAGACTGACTGACGCCCTGTCCAATCAGAAGCCCCCGTGCCGAGCTCTGTCCAATGCTGAGCGCAGCCAGAGAGCAGGGGGCAGGCCTCCGTGGCTTGGGATGGGATTTATTTCTCCCAGGTCCGGGCTTCTAGGATTCCTGCAGTTGGAATCCAGGCTTTGCTCTGTGCCCGGGATCCCGCGTGGGCTTGCCATGCAGGAGCTGAAGTTCTCCAGGACAGGTTTGGCTTCTGTGCACCAGGAGATGGTGAGTGTGCAGTGGCACCTGGTATCTGGACAGGGAGGCTCAGGGGGAAGATGAAGCAGGGAGCCTGTCTGGCCGGACACACTGTGGCAGGAACCCAGTTGGCCAACCACAATTCCGGGTGCTCTCTGCATCCACAGGTCTGAGCCCCTCTGGGACAGCGCCCCTCAGTCCCACGCCCCCCCCCATGTGGGGAACGTGACAGTGGCAGAGACCCCTCATAACCTCCCTATCCCCTGGGGGCAGCCTCAGGCCCTGCTCCAGTCCTTATCTGGCAGGTTAGCGCTGCTGCCTGGCATCTTCCCGGGATGTGGTGATTGACAGGTGGGACCACTAGAAGAATCCAATCTCCTAGCCCAGCGATGGCACACACCTGTCATCCCAGAGGCTGAGGAGTGGGGGACAGGCTTATGGAGGAAGATTGCGAGGTCAAGGCCAGCCTTGGCAACTTGGCGAGGCACTTAGAGACCAGCTAGATGAGACCCTACCTCTAAATAAAATGCAAAATCCTTCAAACACTTTTTTCCTGTAGGAGGGGAGATGCTGTGTACAGGGACCCTGCTTATTCCTGAGCTAGTTTTGTGGAGTTTATTTGTTTTGTGTTTTTGTACTTAACAGAAAGGTGCTTTACCACTGATCTCTGACCCCGGAAGTTTATAGTTTTTATTCTGAGCGCTGGTCTAGCTACATTGCTGAGGATGGCCTGGTTAGGGTTTGATTGATAATGACTTTTCCTTTGCAATTAAGTGTATGATTATTACATCCACGTGGGTCCGTGGGTGGACTCTGTTGACGTCATGATTCCTTGATGATAATTGTAACAGTTATTCCAAATTATATCAGGAACCTCCTATTCTGGTATAATTTTGAAACATAATCCTGCTCAACATGTGCTTCTTTGGGATGCTGGAGTATAATCCAGTACCACGCACGTCCTGCCCCCAAGCCCTACCAGTGCTCTGCGCATCCAGTTCCCACACCTCCCTTCATTTTGGGTTTTCTTGTTCATTCACATCAAATCCTCTGCTGGAGATGGTTACATTTATCTAGGCCTTTTCATTGCACTTCATAATAAAACTGACATTTACATACACGTGGAGTCATCTATGAAATTTTTGCATTGTGATTTTCTTGGACCTCAAATCACTGCAATATGATAATTTTATAACATGCATTAGTGCCTGGTAATGATAGCTCCTGCTTTTGCTCTTAAGAGTTTAGAATTTTTGGCTAATTTCATATCCATTTAACCTTCCAGGAGAATTTTCAAACTTTTTGCTTTGATCCCTTCTTCAATGAAAAGGAAATCATGGTGAAATTTTGATGGGGTGTTATCAGAGATGAACCTGAGGGAAGCAGTCCTCTTTAAAATGAGTCCTATTATCTATTCCTAGGGTGTGTGATTCACTCTGTTTTGTGGTGATCTGTATTTGTATTTTTTTTTTCAAATTCTGCAGGTGTCCTATTAAAATATGTTTATGTGTGAAATGTGACATTTATGTTACATCAATATAAAATTGACACAGTGTTTCATAGTATTTGTCCAACTGTATGTCATATGGCAAACAAAATGTGGCTGATTGCCAGAAATGGTTATTTCTGGATGGAATTTCCAGGGTATCCTATTACTGAATTATATCCTCAGCCCTTTTTAAATTTTTGTTTTAGAAAATTAAATTTTTAAATGTTTTTTTAATTTATTTCTTTAAATTACTATTACTTTTTAAAAAATTAAGGCAGAGTTTCACTCAGTTTCTGGGGTCAGCTTATCAATTGTGATTTCACCTGCCTAAGCCTCCAGAAGACTGGATATATCAGGTGTGTAGCACCACATGCATCCCATCTCACAATTTTTTTTTTCAGATTTTTTATCGTCATGATTTATTTTTTTTATTTTTTATGTTTTTAAATATTTTTTATTATTTTTAAAGATAAAGGATAACAGTGGAATGCATTATGATCCTTATTACACATACATAGCACAATTTTTCATATCTCTGTATATAATGTATGCTCACATCAACTTGCACCATTATATATGAAGTCATTTCTTTCTGCATTACAATTATTAATACACAAATATATCACAATTTTCATGTCTCTGTATATAAGATATGTTTACACTCAAATCAAGTCTTCAAAAGTGTAACTTGAATAATGATGTTGATCGTATCATTGTATAATGAAAACCATCACATTCCACAATCCTTGCTAATCCCCTTCCCCCTCCAATTCCCTCCCACTCCCCTTCCCTATCAAGAATTAATCTAATCCTCCCATGCTCTCCCTCCCTACCCCACTGTTAGTCACCCCCCATATATCAGAGAAAATATTTGGCATTTGTTTTTTGGGGATTGGCTAACTTCACTTAACATAATATTCTCCAACTCCATCCATTTACTGGCAAATGCCATGATTTTATTCTCTTTTAGTGCTGAGTAATATTCCATTGTTTATTTATGCCACATTTCTTTATGCATTCATCAACTGAAGGGCAAACAGGTTGGCTCCACAGTGTAGCTATTGTGAATTATGCTGCTATAAAAATTTCTGTGGCTGTGTCCTTGTTGTTTGTTGTTTTTAAATTTTGGGGTATAGTTGAGAAGAGGAATAGCTGGGTCAAATGGTGGTTCCATTTCCAGATTTCCAAGGAGTCTCCATACTTATTTCTGTATTTGTTGCACCAAATTCCAGTTCCACCAGCAGTGTATGAGTGTATCTTTTCCCCCACATCCTAGCCAATGCTTATTGTTGTTTGTCTTCATAATAGCTGCCATTCTTACTAGAGTGAGATGGTATCTTAGAGTGGTTTTGATTTGCATTTTTCTGATTGCTCGAGATGATGAAAAGTGTGTGTTCAGGTCCTTGGCCTATTTATTGATTGGATTATTATATTTTTTTGGTGTTAAGATTTTTGGGTTCTTTATATACCCTAGAGATTAGTGCTCTTTCTGATGGATGAGGGGTAAAAATTTGCTCCCAGGAAGTAGACTCTCTATTCTGTTGTTTGTTTGTTTTTTTTTTTTATAAAAAAACTTTTTAGTTTGAATCCATCCCATTTGTTAATTTCTGGTTTTAATTCTTGTGCTATAGGAGTCTTATTAGGAAAGTTGTGTCCTAATCCCACATGATGAAGTTTAGGGCCTAGTTTTGCTTCTGTTAGATGCAGTGTCTCTGATTTAATTTTTAGATCCTTGATCCATTTTGAGTTAACTTCTGTTAATGGTGAGAGATAGGGGTTCAATTTTATTTTGTTGCATATGAATTTCCAGTTTCCCCAGCACTATTTTTTGAAAATGCTATTCTTTTTCCAGTGCATGTTTTTTGCACCTTTGTCTAATATAAGATAGTTGTAATTTTATGGGTTAGTTGATGTGTCCTCTATTCTGTACCATTGGTCTACCAGCCTGTGTTGGTGCCAATACCATGCTGTTTTTGTTACTATGGCTCTGTAGAATTATTTAAGGTTTGATATAGCAATATCACCTGCTTCACTCTTCTGGCTTAGAATTGCTCTAGCCATTTTGCGTCTCCTATTTTTCCAGATGAATTTCATGATTTATTTTTCTATTTCCATGAGGAATACCATTGGGATTTTGATCAGAATTGAATTAAATCTGTATAGTGCTTAGGTATTATGGGCATTTTGATAATATTAATTCTGCCTATTCAAGATCAAATTAAATCTTTCCGTCTTCTAAGGTCTTTGATTTCTCTTTAGTGTTCCCTAGTTTACATTGTATAGATCCTTCACCTCTTTTGATGATTCCCAAGTATCTTTTTCTGAGGATATTGTTAATGGGGTAGTTTTTCCTCATCTCCTTCTCAGAGGATTTGTCACTGATATACAGAAATGCCTTTGATTTATGGGTGTTGATTTTATATCCTGCTACTATGCTGAATTCTTGTTATAGAAGTTTTCTAGTTGAATTTTTTAGGTCTTATAGGTACAGAATTATATCATCAGCAAATAGTGCTAATTTAATTTCTTCTTTTCCTATACTTATTCCTTTAATTTCTTTCCTCTGTCTAATTGCTCTGGCTAGTGTTTCAAGAACTATGTTGAATAGAAATGGTGAGAGAGGGCATCCCCGTATTGTTCCAGATTTTAGAGGGAATGCCTTTAGTTGTTCTCCATTTAGAATGATGTTGGCCTGGGGCTTAGTGTAGACAGCCTTTACAATGTTGAGGTAAGTTCCTGTTATCCCTAGTTTTTCTAGTGTTTTGAAAATGAAGAGGTGCTGTATTTTTTCAAATGCTTTTTCTTCATTTATTAAGATCATCATATGATTTTTATGTTTAAATCTACTGATGCGATGAATTACATTTATTGATTTCTGTATGTTTAACCAAACTTGCATCCCTGCGGTGAACTCCACTTGATCATGATGCATCATTTTTTTAATATGTATTTGTATTTCATTTGCCAGAATTTCATTGAGAATATTTTCATCTGTTTTTTAGAGAGGTTTGTCTGAAGTACTCTTTTTTTTTGCTGTGTCTTTGTCTGATTTTAGAATAAAGGTGATATTGGCCTCATAGAGTGAGTTTGGAAGTGTTCTCTTTTTTTTTCAAATACATGGAATCATTTGAGGATTGTTTGTGTTAGTTTTTCTTTGAAGGTCTTGTATCCATTAAGTCCTGGGCTTTTTTATTTTTGGTTGATAGGATTTTGAAGGTGTCTCTAATTCATTGCTTGAAAATGATCTCTTTAACTTGTATACATCATCCTCATTCAGTTTGGATAAACTCTATGATTCTACACATTAGTTGATGTCTTCAATATTTTCTGTTTTATCAGAGTACAAATTTTCAAAATAATTTCAAATTATGTTTATTTCTCTAATGTTCATGGTGATATTCCTTTTCTGTCATGGATTTTAGTAACTGGAGTTTTTCTTTCTCTACATTAGCATGGATAAGGGTTTATCAAATGTATTTATTTTTTCAAAGGGCCAACTTTTCATTTTGAAAATTAAAAAAAATTAATTAATTTTAAAAAATATCTGGCAGAAGAATGTATCACAATTCTTACTACACATGTACAGCACAATTTTTCATCTCTGTATATAAAGTATGTTGACACCAATTCATTTCTTCATACACGTACTTTGGATAATGGTGTCCATGACATTCCACCACCCTTGCTAATCCCCTGGCCCCTCCCTTCCCACCCCTCTGCCCTGAATAGAATTCATCTATTCCTTCCATGCTTCCCCTCCCTTCCCCACTATAGTCAGCCTCCATATATCAAAGAAAACATTGGGCATTTATTTTGGGGGATTGGATAACTTCACTTAGCATTATCTTCTCCATTGCCATCCATTTACCTGCAAATGCCATGATTTTATTCTCTTTTACTCCTGTGTACAAATGCCACATTTTCTTTATCCATTCATCTATTGAAGGGCACTTAGGTTGGCTCCACAGTTTGGCTATTGTGAATTGTTCTGCTAAAATCATTGTGGCTGTGCCCCTGTAGTATGCTTTTTTAAAGTCTTTTGGGTATAGACTGGGGAGTGGAATACCTCGGTAAAATGGTGGTTCCATTCCCAGGCATTTTGTTAATGTTTAATTACTTCTTTGGTTTCAATTTCATTGATTTCAGCTCTGATTTTAATTATTTTCTGTCCTTTACTGCTTTTGGTATTTATTCATTTATTTCTCTAGGGCTTTGAGATGCAATTTTAGGTCATTTATTTGACTTTTTCTTTTTTTAAGGAATGAACTCCATGCAATGAACTTTTCTCTTAGTAATGCCATCATAGTGTCCCAGAGACTTTGATATGTTATATCTGTGTTCTCATTCACCTCTAAGAATTTTAAAATATCTACTTTGATGTTTTCTGCAACCCCTTTTTTATTTACTAGCATATTATTTAGTCTCCAGGTGTAGAAGTAGCTTCTATTTTTATTATTGATTTGTAATTTCAATCCATTATGATCTTATAGAATGCAGGGTAGTATCCTTTCTTTTCTGTATTTGCTTAGAGTTGCTTTGTGGCATAATATATGGTTTATTTTAGAGAAATATCCATTTGCTGCTGAGAAGAAAGTATCTTCACCTGTTGAAAGATGAAATAGTTTATGTGTGTCAGTTAAATCTAAGTTATTGATTGTATTATTGAGTTCAATAATTTCTGTTTGGCTTTTGTTTGGAAGATCTATCCAGTGGTAAAAGAGGTGTGTGAAAGTCACCCAGAATTATTGTCTTGTAGTCTACTTGGACCTTGAACTTGAGAAGATTCTGTTTGAACATAGATGCTCCATTGTTTGGGGCATAAATATTTATAATTGTTCTGTCTTGTTGGTGTATGGTTCCCTTAAGCAGTATGAAAAGTCCTCCTTTATCCCTTCTGATAAAATTTCACTTGAAGTCCACATTATTTGAAATAAAGATGGAAACCCCTGATTGCTTCCACACTCCATGTGAGTGGTATGTTTTTTAATATTTATTTTTTATAGATGGACACAATATCTTTATTTTACCTATTTATTTTTATGTGGTGCTGAGGATTGAACCCAGGGCCTCAAACATGCTAGGTGAGCACTATACCGCTGAGCCCCAGCCCTAGCCCGAGTGATATGTTTTTTCCAACCTTTCACTTTTAGTCTGTGGGTGTCTTCCTATGAGATGAGTCTCTTGGAGGCAGCATATTGTTGGGTCTTCTTTTTAAATCCAATCCGCCAATCTTTTGATTGCTGAGTTTTAGAAATTAACATTCAGGGTTATTATTGAGACATGATTTGTATTCCCAGTTATTTTCTGTTCATTTTTGGTATTTAACTTTCTCTTTGATAGGTTTTTCATTTAGAGGAATACTTCCGTTTTCTAATTTTCATTGTTTTTCATTTCCTCCTCATGGAATGTTTTGCCAAGGATGTGCTGTAGTGCAGGCCTTCTAGTTGTAAATTCTTTTAACTTTTGTGTATCATGGAAGGTTTTTATTTTGTCAGAAAAATAATATCTATATCAAAATTTAATTGCTAATCAAAATTTAATTTTGCTGGGTATGATTCTTTGTTGGCGTCTGTTTCTTTCAGAGCTTGGTATATGTTGTTGCAGGATCTTGTACCTTTCAGGGTCTTGGTTGAGAAATTAGAGATTCCGATTTGTTTCTCCCATATAAATTCTGATTCCTTTTTCTTGTGTCTTTTAAAATACTCTGCTTCTCCTGCATGCTAGGTGTTTTCATTAGATGTGGCTAATGTGGCTCTGTTGTGATTTTTTTCATTTGGTGTCCTGTATGCTGCTTGTATTTGATTTTCCAATTAACCTTCATGTTTGGAAATTTTTTTGATATTATTTCATTGAATAGATAGTCTATTTTTGTAATTTAGATCTCTATGCCTTCCTCTATCCCAATAGTTGTTAAATTTGTTTTTTTTTTTTTTCGTGTTATCTCATTATTTTTGAATGTTCTGCTCATAGTTTCTTACCATCTTCACTGGGGTCAACTTAATTTTTTCAAGATTATATATTTTGCCTTCAATGTCAGAGGTTCTGTCTTCCAAGTGATCTATTCTGTTGGAGATGCTTCCTATTGAGTTCTTAATTTGATTTACTGTTTTTTTCATTTCAAGGATATCAGTTTGTTTGTTTTTTTTTTTCAGAATTTCTATCTCCTTATTGAAGGAATCTTTTGCTTTCTGTATTTGCTTATGTAGCTCTTTATCAAAATGATCCTCTGTTGCCTGTATTTGCTCTTATATCATCCTTTAAATCACAGAAAAATATGGTCCTCCTCCACTCTTTCTCTGTTATTTCTCCTGCTGTTCTGACCATGGATTCTAATAATGTAGCATCTTTGTTTGGGGCACATTCTTCTTGGTTTTTCACGTTGTTCATGCATCTTCTCTTCCATCTCTGTGTTTTTAAGGTTTTACAATCTTTACCCTGTAGGCTTATAGTGTCCCCAATGGGTTCCAATATTTTTCTTTAAAAAAAAATGTTCTTTAAATACATGACAACAGTGGAATGCATTACAATCCATATTGTACACAGAGCACAATTTTTCATATCTCTGTATAAAAAGTATGTTTATGCTAATTCATGCCATTATACATGTACTTATTTCTTTCTCCATTACAACTCTTATATAACACAATTTTCATATCTGTTTGTATATAAGGTATGTTGGCATCAAATTCAAATTTTCATACATATGTTTTTGAATAATGATGTTGATCATATTCCACCATCCTTGCTAATCACCTTCCCCATCCATTTTTCTTTCACTGTCTTCCCTATCTAGAATTAATCTAATCCTCTCATGTTCTCTCTCCCTACCCCACTTTGAGCCACCCTACATATATCAGAGAAAATACTTAGCATTTGTTTTTTTGGGACTGGCTAACTTCACTTAACATAATAGTCTCCAACTCCATTTCTTTACAGTAAAACACAATGTATTTATTCTTTTTTAGTGCTGAGTAATATTCCATTGTGTATATATATCACATATTCTTTATCCATTCATCCACTGAAGGGCATCTAGGTTGGCTCCACAGTTTAGCTATTGTGAATTGTGCTGCTATAAACATTGGTGTGCCTGTGTCTCTGTAGTATGCTGTTTTTAAGTCCTTTGGGTATAGACTGAGGAGTGGGATAGCTGGGTCAAATGGTGGTTCCATTCCCAGGTTTCCAAGGACTCCCCATACTGCTTTCCATATTGCCTGCACCAATGTGCATCCCCACCAGCTGTATCAATGTGCCTTTTCCCCCATATTTTTGTCAACACTTATTGTTCATTGCATAATAGCTGCAATTCTGGCTGGAGTGAGATGAAATCTTAGCTTTGATTTGCATTTCTCTAATTGCTATGTTGAACTTTTAATATATATTTGTTGTTAATTTGTATCTCATATTCTGCGAAATTCTTGTTGAGTTACTTGGTCCATTTTTCCATTGGGTTATATGGTTGTGTTTTTTTGGGGGGGGGCGGGGTCAAGATTGAGTTCTTCATATATCCTAGAGATGAGGGCTGTATCTGACATGTGAGTGGTAAGAATTTGATCACAGGATGTAGGCTCTCTCTTAACCTCACTGCTTGTTTCTTTTGCTGAGAAGCTGTTTAGTTCTGATCCGTCCACTTATTTATTCCTGGTTTTAATTCTTATGCTATAATAGTCTTTTTAAGGATGTCGGGGCCTAATCAGACATGATGAAGATTTGGACCTATATTTTTTTCTCTTAGATACAGGGTCTCTGGTTTAATTCCTAGGCCTTTGATGCACTTTGATTTGAGTTTTGTGCATGATAAAAGAGAGGGTCTTAAATTCATTTTGCTGCATATTGATTTGCACTTTCCCTAGTACCATTTGTTGAAAAAGATATTTTTTCTCCAATATGTTTTGGGTACCTTTGTCTCGTATGATATATCTGTATTTATGTGGGTTATTCTCTGTGTTCTCTATTCTATACCATTGGTTTACTTGTCTATTTTGGTGCCAGTACCACACTGTTTTTGTTACTACTCCTCTGAAGGATAGTTTAAGGTCTGGTATAGTGATGCCATCTGCCTTCCTCTTCTAAAGATTGCTTTGCCTCTTCTAAGTTTCTTTGTTTTTCCAGGATTAATTTTTATTTATTTTTCTATTTCCATGAGGAGTGTCTTTGGATTTTGATTGGAATTGCATTAAATCTGTACAGTGCTTTTGGTAGCATGGTCATTTTGACAATATTACTTCTGCCTATTTAAGAACAAGGTACAACTTTCTATTTTCTAGGTCTTCTTTAGTTCTTTTCCTGTAGCATGTTGTACTTTTCATTGTACAAGGCTTTCACCTCTTTTGTTAAATTAATTTAATCCCTTTCAATTCTCATTACCTTATTTTTCCCCTTCATTATTTGCCCCAAATATTCTCCTTTATCTATTTTATTAATCTATTTATTCATTTACGGTTGATGCTTTCTTCATATACAGGAAGGTGGAATTTACAGTGGTATGTGTGTATTACATTTGATATTCTCCTTTCCTGTCACTCCCACCCAATCTCCTTATACTCCACTAATCTTCCCTATATATTTATAATATCCAACTCTCCTTTCCCTTTGTTTTGCTGTAGCTGCTGCATGTGAAACAAAACATTTGACCCTTGATCAGTCTGATTTATTTCACATAGCATGATGTTGTTAATTTCTGTCCATTTAAATTGTGACATTTGTCAATAATATTATTTATAGCTGACTAAAAACTCCATTGTGTGTATCACATTTTATTACTCAATTTATCTATTGGGAAATTCGTCCATAATGGGAAGTATTTCCATAATTTGGCTATGGTGAATTGGGATGCTGGGAATAAATGTGGCTCTATCTAAATCAACTATTAATTAAAATTACAGATAGCCAATATTCATGGCTACTCGGACATGCTTTCCTGATACAAATATGTCAGGCATAAGAAAAAAACCCACTGTTGATCATTATATATAGACAGTAGCATATTCAAATAAATTTTTCTCATTATGGAAATAGTGTTATTTATTAAGCAAATATCACTTGCATTTTTGTTTGCCTTTTGAAATCTTTTATTATTTTATAATTATTATTTTTCCTAAGGTTTTGACTTTTTTCTTGTTCCTCTTACAAAAACTTTTTTTTTCGTCTGGCAAAATATAATTAAAATCTAATTTACAATTTTTAAGGTTACAATTTCATAGCTTATACAGTAGTCACAATGTTGTAAAACAATCACCAGAGTTTAGTTTCTGCTATTATTATACATAAAAAATCAGTTCTTTCTAACACCTATTTACATTCTCCCAAGAAATTATTTTTAATTTTTGCATCCCTTTTTATTTATAAATCTGTTTTCTTACATTTTTAGATTTGTGTAAATTTTAATACTGGTTTGTTCACTAGACAACAACCTTTAGAAAGATAAAAGGCATAACAATTTGTTCCGTATGGCTTTGACTTTTAAGAATCTACTGATACATGGGCTCATGCAGGGCAGGGCTATCAGTCTAGATTTCCTAAGGGGGCAGTTTGTACATTTCAGCTACAGTTCTTGGAACCATGGTGTTTGAAGAGGAGAAATAATTTGGGGACTTTATAAATTCCAAAGTAAAAAAGGCTAGGTACTAAGTAGAAACAAAGAAAAGTAAAAAATGAAAGTTTAAATAAAAATGATGCTTAAGGTTCACGAGGATCATGATTGATTGTTTTAACCTAATGATATTAGAAATTAATAGGGATTGGTAAAAATATTTCAAGTAGAAGTTTTCAGACATTGAAGTTTCTACTACATATAGGAGACACAGAAACCCACTAAATTCTGTGGTTTTCCAAGAAAATGACTGAAATATCTTTCAAATGTCACTATGTTATCATGGCCTTAGTGGAAACTATTGCATTTGTTTTTGTGCTGCTGTAATCAAACCCAAGGTCTTGCACAAGCTGTACAAATTCTGCACCACTTAACTACAACCATAACTCTATAAAATATTATTGTGTAAATATCTCTAAGCGAAAACCTTACAAGTTATTCTGTATTTATGCATAAATTATATACAATGAGTCATTAATGAATGAATTATAATAAAGGTTTTTTTAAGATATATGCTTAAACTATGTAATTCTGTATTTTATTTATCAATAATTACAAATCTAAGTATGTACCTATACAGAAGTCTATAGAAAAACAGATGTAGATAGATACACAAATCTCATCTCCATGGATCTGTATATATTATAGTTTCTAATTATATTATTCTTACTATTGCTCCTTATGAGTTTCTAATATTATTATATGTGATAGTGCCATTTTGAAACTCATTGTTTTCTCAATCAGTGTTTTTTAAAAATATTATTTAGTTATCAATGGACCTTGATTTGTTATTAGTTTATATGTGGAGCTGATGATCAAACCCAGGGCCTCATACATATATATATGGCAAATACTTCATCTAATTTCTTCTCATTCAGTTTATAGCATACTTCAAAATACAGAATAGTTTTCAACAGAATAAAAATTCATTAAGCTTCTCATTTATAGATGCTGCTTCTGGCTCTGAATGTTCATGTCAAGGAGAAAGCCATATAGAATTTCTGCTATGTTGTCTGACACAAGCTACAAATTTAATATTTTTTTTTCAGATGAATGATTTAATTTTTAAAAGTTGCAAGTTCTGTGTCAAATTCATTTCTTTGCATATAGATGCCAAGTTATTCATAATTAATTAAAAATATTATATCATCTCCAGTGAAGTCCTTCCATTTCTTGTAATTTTTTTTTTAGTTTCTTTCTAGGCTTTGTTCTATTCCACTAATCTGTTTGTATACTCCTTGACACATAGCTCACCTTTTGGGTTACTTTAATTTCATAGTACATCTCAGCATGCAATATTTCAGTCCTATAAGCTTATTCTACAGAATTGTTTACCACTCTATATGCCTGCCTTCTCCATATAGCCTTTAAAAGCCAATTTTTTAATATTTATGCAAAAACTTGTTAGGATTTTATCATGGTTGTGTTTAATAATTTATTAGAGTTGTAGATAACTAACACTTAATATTGAATGCTCCTTTCTATGTTTGGTAGTTGTAGGGTCCACCAACTTACAGGAAGTTGATCAGCAGTGTAGATGACATTCTGGGACTTATTTGTGATATCAGACTTCTAAGTGACTTATAACTGACTGCAGCTATGTGTCTGTTAACTGGTGAGAATTGTGACTCTGGAAGACTAAGCATTTCCTTTCTTTGCCAAAGGTATCTGAGGTGCGTGGACTTTACAAAATTATTTTCTTAGCTTTCCAGAATTACCTCACTCACTTCTTAGGAATGAGCCACAGAAGGCTACAGTGTTACAGTGAGGGTGCTCCACAGTTTGGAAAATATATTTATTCTAACATGTCAGGATTTTTATTTTTTGTGTTTTGTGAACAGTGACTCTAATCATCTACTAACCTGATTTGTCTTCTCATGGTTGTTCTTTCATAAAATCTTGATATCTTACAATTCAAATTCGCTCAGTTATTTAAACATTTTGCTATTGAAGATTTTTAATTAGTTATTTGTGTAAATGGGGTGATTATGCTCTGGTGTCAAGGTAATTGTTCCAATAAAGTAGCTATGTTTAAGTAATTAGGATCCATCCACATGCAAAAAACCCGTGTGGACACTTCTGGTGTGTCTTACTGATCTCATCTTCCTTTTGCACACACAGATGTTGACAGTCCTGTGCCTCTTATGACTAATAATTTTATTATGTATTTCTCAAAACCATCGTTTTCCTTGGTTATATTTACTTGGTTGTATGAGCCTTAAGTAACTTATTGTTACTATTATTTTTCCATTACAATTATATCAAAAGGTATTTTTTCTTTTATTAACCATTTCTTTGCCTCAGTATTTTGAACACCTATGTGCTGTTGTCTGGACCTCTATTCTTCCAAACTTATTCACTCATTGAACTGCTTATAGAACATGAAATATTTCAATTATGTCTTTTCAAAAGGTGGAAGTGTCACTTTACATGTCTCTAAACGTTAATATTATATGAATATTTTACACATTGGGACTGTGTCATGGATGATACTTGAAACTAATTGTTTTGGGAGCTCAATGTATCTCATGGATATAAAGCAGAGAGAATAGGAACCAGACTGTTTTCAAAACCTTTTTTACCACTCTTTTTGTCTCCCTTGGGCACAATCTCCTTATGAGAATATCTTTCACGGGTCTGATTTGCATCTGTAATGTCCACTAAATTTCACATTCACTGGTAGCAGAAAAGTTAGGATTTGGGCTTTATTCATTGCTTGGATTATGGTATATATCCTTCACTTCACTCTGATATGGAATACACACACACACACACACACACACACACACACATACACACTGTTTTGGACTTATGTATTTTACTCTGAATTAGATAATGGAACGATAATGGAAAGTATATTTTTACATAATAAAAGTCACTCTCCTACATGACAGTCGGTTCTACTAACTCTTAATTCAAACTAAAAACTAAATAATGGTTTGGTCCATGTGCTATTGATCTAACAATTTTTATTTCAGGAGCCATTGACATTCGGGGATGTGGCCATTAAGTTCTCTGAGGAGGAATGGGAATGCCTAGATCTTGCTCAGCAGAATTTATATAGAGAAGTGATGTTGGAGACCTACAGCAACCTGCTCTTTGTGGGTAAGCATAACTTTACTTCAAAATTCCTAATTATCATTATTCAATTTTTTTCCCTTGAAGTATATATTTTGGGAACTTCTCCACAAGAATGAGTTTCACATTTGTGCTATCAATAAAAAAGATGGGGTAGTTCTTGGTGCTGACAAAAAAATGTTAATGATGTTTCTTTTCACCCTTAATGTTTTCCTTTGTTAACATGATATATATCCTTCATTTGACATATGGTTTCCTTAGAGGAATGCAGTGATGTAAAATCCTGTGGCCCACATATAGCAGAGGACATAGTTGAGGTAGAGGAAGAAGCCTAAATTCAAAAAGGTTGATTGAGAAGTTACCCAACAGAAAAGATTTTTTGAAAAGCTTTGATTTCTTTCTCTTGTTATTGAAATACCTGTCCTGTGTTTTGTGCTTTAAAATTACCTAGTCTCCTGCTTTTCCTCCAGTAATGACTCCATAAATTCAAATTAACAACAAAACACTACCAATTGCCTTGTAAATATCAATATTATCTGACAGCACTTCCATAACTTTTTAAATTTTTTTTAAATGTTAATGCATTTCCCGTTTATTCATATATGGTGCTGAGGATTGAACCCAGGGCCTCATACATGGTAGGCAAGCACTCTACCACTACTCTACAACTCCAACCCCTCATCATTATTTGCAGGAAATTTTTAAACATTTCTTAAGACCTCTAGGTCCACCCATTGTAATACATTACTATCATAAGTCAGTTTCTCTAATCTTATTTGTACATTTTTTTTCACTAAAATTTCCTTATCAGTATTTTTTCTGATACATGTAATGGATTTTCTGTGAAATTATCTGCCACGGAATGAATGTCAAGTTGGACAAACTTACTGCTTCCAAAATTTTAAATATACAGCTCAGTAACATTAATTCAAATTGTTATGCAATATATCTTTAAAAAATTTGCATCTCAAAAACAAAACAAAACAAAACAACAACAACAACAACAATGCCTAGGAAGCAAGGTCTGATTTCTGTCTTCCCATGACATAACCATTCTCTTTTGTTCAGAAAGCTACTTTTTTAGTTTAGAGATGTCATGTTCTAGAATTCTGCAGTATTCTTTCTGTGACATTTCAGTTAACCTAGTGTATATACATTTTGTAAAATATATAATTAGAATAAATTGCTTGACTTCAAAGTTTTATTGTTTCTATATTTCAAATTGGCTCTTTCATTCTTTTCAAGGGATATTTGTTTGCATCCCCCATGATGGCTCTGTTGAATAACATTGTAACAATACTGATGTGTAATGTTTTTAATTTGCTATTGATGTGAGGGCTTATTGCCACACTCACTAAGAACTCCGTTTACCTAACTCCATGTCTGCATTTACAATTGAATGCTGTAAATTTTAGTATATTTTTTAGCTTGGAAAATTATTCTTATTTGTATTTTGGGGGATATTAATATAATTTAACAGATTTTTCTGCAAAAAAAAACCCAAACCTTTTTAACAATGTGCATTTAATGAATGTTACCTGGAGCCTCTAGTTAACTTTAAGTAGTATAAACATCTTTTAATTTTTATCTTTCAATTCTTGAAAAGCAGCATGCCCAAGAGTGTTCAATCAACTGACACATATTGAGTGATTTTTGAAAATCCCTACCACTTTTGACTTCAAATATTTATTTCATGTTGGTTAAAAAATAACTATCACTTAAATATTTATTAACATTTTTTTAATACATAAAATTGGTCCATCCAGCATAATATTCCATTTGTGATTAAGAACAGGGATTCTATCAGTCTGAAAATATTTTGAAACTATTGTAAAGTCTTATGCTTTGCAATTACCATTTTACTTTACTGTATTTCCCTTTTCAGTAAGTGGGGATTGATTTCTTTTAGTATGATAGTGATTCTTGGTTTTCATTCAGCTCTCTCAATGTTTTCTTTATGTGTTTGGAACGTAGGATTTTTGTTGTGAATGTATTTACTCTTAATTCAGAACCTAGGAAAAGGTTCCTTTTCTCTATTTTGCCTCTTTTCAAAGGTTATTTTTAAATTTAAAATGTCTTCTATGTCCTATTACTGTCTTAAACTATGTTTTGTGTACAATAATTTAGACAGCCCAGATTGTGTTCGGTCACCTTTGTATGTGTCCTTCTTATATCCTCTTGCTTTCTGTGTATGTGTGTGTTTTTAGATTTAGAGTATCCTGCAGACTACCAACAGTTGTAATTTTTAGAGTTAATTCAGATATCCAAGTTTTGTTTTGATCAGAATTTTGTAATCTTGCATTTGGTAACAAAAAAATCTTAAAACTGAATTATCTCCTTTACATACTTTGTATGAGTTTCAACTTGACTTCACTTTATTAAAAAATTGAATATATTTATGTGTCTTTTCAAAATTATATTATTGTTACAGATATATATGCCTATTTACACTTTTGTTTTTATGCTTTTTTTTCAAATTCTATTGAAAAATTACATATATTGTGAACCATCATTACAATACAATAGAATTGTTTGTGCCAAGACATGTTTAAAATTTCATATGACTTGTGTTGCTGGGCACATTTACATTGTAGTATGAAGGATTACCTTTCGTATTTGTGGAGAACAGCTAGTGTTGATGAGTAGTATGTGCATTTTTATATCTTTAAAGTCATTATTTTCCTTCTCTATTGAAATATAGTAGCTGTGAATATAATGTCTTGGTTGATAATTTTATTCTTTCATTTTTTGAAAATAGCCCTGAATTCCTTTCTGTGTTGTGAAGTTTCAACTAAGAATTTCACAATTATATAGTTACACATTTCTAGGTGATCCATCTTTTCCTCTTGGATGCTCTCAATATTCTGAGTTTAAAAACTTAGTTGAATACCTGCTTTGAGTCTTTACAACTTGGTGATAATTGAGTTTTGTGGATGTTATATTTTTCCTATTTTCTGAGATGTGTTTATTAGTACTAGAAATAAAACTTAAGGATTATTTCCCACTTTTCTTTTTTTTTCATTTTACTTTGGCCTTCAAATTTTGATTCTTCTGGCTCAACCTCCTATGTTGCTGTGTCCTCCTAGACACTTTCAGACATTTTCTAAAAAAATTCTTTCAACACACATTTTCTGCTTATTACAATTAACAATTTTTGACTAATTTTTATTCTGCTTTTGTGTGTTGGTTTAGTTCAGTAAACTTCATTTAAATGGTAATTTACTATTCCCTTGGATTAATTCATAGCTTTTCTTTCAGTTGACTTAGCTGTTTTTTTTCTGGTGGTAAGCAGGAATCCCTTTTTTGAATAGTCCCCAAATATTTGCATGTTTCATATATTTTTAATGAAGCAGAAGAAAGTTGGTAAATTTTTAAAATATATTGTGAAGGAGGAAAGGCTTTGTGTAACACAATGTATTTTCCTCTACTGTATTACTCTTCACAGTAATGTATGCATCTTGGATACTGTAAACAGTAAGATGATTTGAAAATTTCTCAATGTATTTTTCTGTGTAGATTTTTCTTTGATTCATATATATTTCTGCTGTAATGATGGACTTAGATTTAATAATCCACTCCTCTGGTGATGTTCCTTAATTGCTGTAGTTTCCTATGTTTGCAAAATATACTCAGCCCAGTACAGTAAGTAAACATGATTTTTTTAAATTCATTTTTTATTTATTTCAGCTATGACTTCTCATCATTCTCGAGAAATTTCACCAGAGCAGGGAATAAAAGAGAGAGAGAGAGAAGATATGGAAAGTGTGACCTTGACTATTTACAACTAAGGAAATAATGGAAAAATATAGGCGAGAATAAAGTTCAAAAATCATATTATAATGGACAAAAGCAATTAGTCTGTATTTGCAATAAAAATTTTATAGCCAAAATACACCATAAACAATTAATATCTGAAAAATTAAGTAATGTATTCCTATTAGTATTAAGGATATATATATGAATATATCCACAGCCATTTTTGATGACTATATTTTTTATGAAAGGAAATGTTGAAAATTTGAAAAGATATCTGGTCCATGCATAACTTTTTAACTTAGCCAATTATAAATGTAGCACTGAGTTAAACTTCCCATCAAACATTTACACAGAGACAATATTTAAGACAAATTTCTAAAAGTGATTTTTTGAGAGTTTCTTTACAAAATATCCATTTTTTTGCAACAAAACAAATGGACAATATTAAGAATTGTAGAAAGATTTCTACTTCCCCCACTATTGCTCAATGACAATTCTGATACAGATTTCTGGAAAGTGCACTATATAGATAATGGTATAAGTAACACCATTAGCCATGTCTCTACCCTGAGTAATTACCAGAATATTTACATTGGTGATAAAAATTATGAATATAGAGAAACTCCTAGTAATGTTGTAAAAACAATATACCAAGATGAAAAATGTGGGAAAGTCTTGCTTCAGTGCTCAAAATCTATTACTTATCCAAATATTCATAATCAAGACAAAACTTGCAAGTGTAAGGTATGTGAAAGGGCTCTTAATAACAGTGCAGAGCTTGCTCAATACAAGAAAATTTATAGAGAATGAGAGCCCTATACTTTTAAAGAAAATATCAAAGAATAAGCTTGCTCAACATCTTCTAAACACAGTAGATACTATGAAAATGATAAACCCTATAAGACTAAAGAATATGAAAAAACTTTTAGTGAAATGTTACAACTTGTTAAGCATCCGAGGATTTATACTGAAAAAAAAGACCTGTAAATGTAAAAACTGTGGCAAAGCTTTAAAACATTTTCAACTCTTACTAAACACCAAGAATTTATTCTACAGATAAGACCTACAAATGTGAAGAATGCAACACACTCAAAAACGTTACTCAACATCACAGTGTTCATACAGGAGATATGCCATGCAAATGCAAACAATGTGACAAAACTTTTAATAAAAGCTCCAATCTTATTTGTCACCAGTGGACACATACTAAACAGATGCCCCACATATGTAAACAACTTTGCGAAACTTATAACCAAGCCTTAAAAATCACCAGAGAATTAATGCTGGAGAGAATCCCTAAAAATGTAAAGTGTGAGGAAAAAGTTTTAATACAAACTCACATCTCTATTGCCACAACAAGATTTATACTGGAGAGAAGCCCTACAAATATAATGTGTGTGGCAAGAGTTTTAGCCAAAAATTATCAATTACCCAGCACCAGCGGATCCATACTGGAGAGAAGCCCTACAAATGTAAAGAGTGTGGCAAAGCTTTTAATAGCATCTCACAGCATAATTGTAACAAAAAATTCATACTGGAGAGAAGCCCTACAAATGTAAAGTGATTTGCAAGAGTTTTAATCACACATCATCATTTACTCAGCACCACAGAATCCACACTGGAGAGAAGCCCTACAACTGTAAAGAATGTGGCAAAAGTTTTCATCACAAAATATCACTCAGCATCAGAGAATCCACACTAGAGAGAAGCCCTACAAATGTAGAGAATGTGGGAACGCTTTTAATCAAAAATCAATACTTACTTGACACCAGAGAACCCATTCTAGAGAGAAGTCCTATAAATCTGAAGAATGGCAAACCTTTTCAAATTGAAGATTATATCTTACTAAACATGATAGATTTTATACTGGAGAGAAGCTTTACAAGTGAAAACATTGCATCAGGGTCTTTAAGGATGAATCAACCCTTATTTCACAGTAGTTCAACACTATTTCACACCAGAGATATGATAGCACAGAAATCATACAAGTGTAAAATAGGTGTCAGAGTCTCCAACAGTTGTTCACACCCTACTCAGCACCTCAGAATTCATACAAGTGAGAGGACATGCAGAAAAATTTTTGCAAGGCTTTTGGGCATTGATCAAACATTTTTAAAACACTGCAGGATTTATAGCATATAGAAACCCAAAGAATGTGTCCAAGACTGTATTCAAATTTCTGACATTTTTTAATTTCTGATCACCTATCTGTAGCAAATGTGGAGTACCATTTGTCCAAAGTGTATACCTTTGATAACAGCAAAATATTCACAAAAACATCTTGACAAATACAGAGATTGTAGTAAGTTTCTTATATATAGCTCATCCCTTGAAGTATTTGGGACCTAGGTGGAAAAAATTATTTAAATTTAGAAAATGGGTAATTGCTTTTGACATTTGCTGAAAATTTTCTTAACATCTTTATCTGATATTGTAGAAATAAGAAAATACAAGTATAGAATTATGCATCCATAAAAGGATATAAATTTTAGTATAAATCAACAATTACTAAAGAGTCTCATTTTTCACAACCGGAGAAATAAAAATACTCAGAGTTGATTATTTCAGAAGTCTCTTAAGATTTATATGAAATTTAAAATTTAAATTTTTTTTAAGAGCCTTTTAACTTAGGGGCACTAAATCAATAAACCTCATCCTCAGATTTTTTCTCATTTATATTTAGAGATATGGTTTGCTTAATTGTATAGGGCCTCACTAAGTTATGGAGCCTGTCTTTGAACTTGCAAAGCTTCTCACGTACCTAAGGTCACGGCATGGTCCACCATGCCCATTTTACATAGCATTTTTACTTATATTTTATTACAGATGCAATTTGTTACTAAATAAAGTGTGAATTTCTTAATGTAAACATTGTCATGCATTTAATTATGTTATTACATCACACATCTCCCACGATTCACTTTGCTAATGGATCGATGCAATAGTAAAACATTCTATTGAGTAAATAATGCTATAACGTCTCCATTAATTATTTCATATGTTTAATCAAGTATTATTTGGAGAATATTATTTATGTAAATTATATACTCTCTTGTTTGTAATTACAGGAAAATTAAGATAGTTATAGAAAGGACCTAGAGATACTAAAATAATGCCCAGATATCCCTATTTTGAATCATGAGTTTAACATTTCACCTTATAGAGTAGCAGTACTCCCTAAGGGATCTACAACTCCAGAGAGTTATACAAGCTCCCAGTCAGGGAGAGGAGAAAGACCCAAGAGACTAGGAGCCAAGGTGCGTATTCAGGGAATAAAGCAGGGTTGCTGAAGGGGGAAATAGTCTTAATATTTCCTGGGGAATCCATATGGTCCATAGGCCCATCCTGACTATTGGACTGAAGAAACCATGCAGTTCCTCATGAATTCTATGACTTTCATCAATGAGGTGACTATACTCACCTCTAGTGTAGGAAAAACATCACAATTTGGGACCAATTTTTTAGTTTTGCATACCCAGTAAAAAAGTGTAACTAGAAACATGTAAATTGATGACTGTAAAAAGTAAAAGACATACTGTAGGAGCATTTATGCCCCCACATTTTTTTATTTCATTATATATTTTGATTTTGTATACCCTTTGGTTCTACTTAATAATTTACAATATAATGTTTGTTATACTTACTGGATTATACGATAGATAGCATGTGTCATGGTCTCCAGAACCCTCTGTAACCCAGTAATTATAAGACACTATAAACTAACCATGTCCCTTCTCAGATCTTATAGCTCCAAGAGCCCACGACACCACAGAGAGAAAAACACAATTTTGATTGAAATAAACCTCTAGACTCTCATCTACAAGTCCTGTTCAAAAAGTAAAAACACAATATTCTTTTCATATGTGAGCCTTTTGGGTCAACAAAACACCACCCACCAACATTTCATTTAACTTTATTTGAGAAAATAAATATTGAAATATAATGATAAGTTCTAGGAGAGTAATATTCACACCATTCTTTATTCCAAAGGGTAAATATATAGGTTTCATGCTTATCTCCACATTATTTTATGCAGAAAACTGGCTTCATTTTACTTATGAGAGTTTAAGCTATTTATAAGGCCAGTAGGGAAGATTCAGTACTAGAGGTCTAAGGAAAATACTAAAGATCTTTCCTTTTCTTGATTGAATGATGTTTGCAATCTTTAATAAAACAGATAAAGAATGCTGATTTCTCAATGCCTCTTGCTCGGTGGTTTACTCATTGGAATCCCAATTTATTTAGTCATCTCAAGGCTATCACTGCCTCTTCTAGGATCTGACCTGTTCTTGGGAGGACTTGGTTTTCTTCAGGGGATTACCAGGTCATGCAAGATGTTAGAATGAAGTTTTTTCTTTGTTCTAACTTGTGTTTATTCGGCCTCACTTTCAATATAAGTTAGAACAAGACTTCAGACTCTCACCTGTGGAGAGGATGCTCTGCCCAGCACTTCCCAGTCAGGACCCTGAAAAGCTCTTTGGGACTCCCCAGTACATAAGGTCAGTGCTTGCGTTTTCCTAGTCTGTCAATACAGTTGCCTGTGTCTGTTACTTTTGTTTTCTCTTGCATTCATAGTATTACTCAAGGAAACACTGTCTTGTGTGAAGAGAGTGTCTTCCTTATCTATTAGATCTGACCTGCAAAGTTGAGCAGCTGCCCACATACTGAATGTTACAAACACATGTATGTGTTATCTAATCAGTAAGTAGTGTATCTTAAAACTGCATAATTTTTTATTGCATGGGGGAGGAAATTGAGAATGCTTTCTTTGAGTTCCCACAGCACTATTCATAGTATTCATAGCACTTCTATGTGATGTTTCGTGTCTGTTCAACTTGTAAGTATTGTTCTTGTGCTGCTTTGTAAAACAAATAGAAAAGAGTTGTAAACCAAAAATTTTGTGATTATAGCTAGTTGGGCAGACTGACTTGAGCAACTCTATTTACTATTGTTGTTTTGTATGGGCTCAAGGTACTCTTTTATACTTTTATTTAACCTTAATGACATTACCATTCATTGAAGAGTTTTTAACTGACAAACCTTCTCGGTATACCAATTTTCCCTTGTCATTTTTAAAATTTCTTACTCTTTTTAGGTATACATGATAGTAGAGCAAATTTTGACATATTATACATGGAGTAAAACTCATTTTAGTTAGCATTCCATTCTTGAGGTGTACATGCTGTGGACCTTCCCTGGTGGTGTATTTATATAAAAACATTGAAAAGTTGAGTCTGATTCATTCTACTGTCATTTGTATTCCTATTTCCTTTTTCTTCCCTTCAATCCAACTTTGTATAATCCCTTGAATTTCTATTCTCTCCCCCTCCCTTGTTGAGTGCTTTAGCATCTCTATATATTATGTATTATATGTAATGTCTGTTTCATTCTACTATCATTTCTATCCCCATATTCCCTCCCCTCCCTGCACTCCTCTACTAAATCTGAATAAGTATTTTTCCCATCCCCATTGTGAATTAGCATACACTTATTTGAGAGAACATTTGGTCTTTGTGATTGTGTGTGTGTGTGTGTGTGTGTGTGTGTGTGTGTGTGTGGTGGGGCTTATTTTACTTAGCATGTTATTCTTCAGCTCTATCCTTTTATCACCAAATGGCATAGTTTCATTCATCTTTAAAGCTCAGTAATATTCCATTGATGGGGAAAATTATATATATACACACACATAACATTTTTATTTATCCATTCATCTCTTGAGGGAAACATCAGTTGGTTCTATGGTTTATCTCTTGTGAATTGTGCTGCTATAAGCATTGGTGCAGCTGCTTCTCTGTAGTTTACTGTTTTTTAGTCCTTTGGGTATAGTCCAAAGAGAGGGATAGCTGGGTCAAATGATGTTTCCATTCAGGTTTTTTAAGGTGTCTCCATACTGCTTTCCATGATGGTTGCACCAATTTGGAGTCAATCTCATGAGCAATGTGTGAGTGTTCCTTTTCAAACATCCTCCCCAACATTTATTGTTGCCTGTATTATTAATGATTGCCATTCTGACTCAAGTGATTTGTATAAAATCTGTAGGTAGGTTCTTTCTTCACATTATTGTTTCTTTTGCTGAGAAGCAGCTTTTTAGTTTGAATCTATCCTCTTTATTTATTCTTGATTTTTAATTTTTGTGCTGCAGAGGTCTTGTTATGGAAGTCAGATTGTGGACCAACATTCACCTCAGATTTTTAAATGGCATCCCAAGTTCAGGAATGCTTCACTTTTATTGTTTCTCTTACTATCTTGCCTTACAGATCTACCTGTTCTAAAGAGACATGAAATGATCTAGCTTCACATACATAATTTTCTGATGACTGTTATTTTTCAATATGTAGCTGCAGATGGTTTAAAAAATAAATCTATTTTTTCAGACTTTAAATAAAGCACATGCATGCCTTGTGTAGAAAATATCCCATCAATAAATCAACATCAAATCTATAATATATATATATATATATATATATATATATATATATATAAATATATAAAAGCCTGGATTCAAATGCATGCACATCATACCCAGAGCTTGGCCCATAACACTTATTGTATACTAGATCTACACTTTAGAACCTCCATAAAAGCTCTTATAAATCCAAAGACTGAGACTAACTCCACCAGACATTCTTCTTTTGGGGGGGTGGTACAATGACAAAGATTGAACTCAGGGGCACTCAACCCCTGAGTCACATCCCTATTTTTATTTTATGTAGAGACAGGATCTCACTGATCTGCTTAGTAAATTTTTTTGACTGAGGCTGTCTCTGAACTCATGACCCTTTTTCTCAGCCTTCCAAGCTGCTGAGATTACAGGCAAATACCACCATGTGAGATCCCCACAGAGCCTTCTTTAACTGGTTGGAACCCACTTGTTCAGTATGTTTTGTCCTAATCCTCACAATTAGAGATGAAATTATTTTCCTCTCTATGAATAATCATGGCTACAAAGAGATTGGACTCAACAACACATAATTACACAGCATGTCCACATTACAACAAAGGTGTGGTATGCAATTCTCAACCTCTCCAAAGTGCTCTTCTTGGCTCCACAAAGTTTAGAGTACTGGCCAACCTTCTGCCATGGCTCCTTCAGAAGCCTCCAAGGAAGTCAGCGTGTATGAAGGACAGAATTCCAGGTGGCATGTTGGTGATTAATAGGCTATTCCAGGGAGTAAGGCAGAGCCCTATTCATCAAAGGCACAAAACTTACATGTGGCTGGTCCAGGATGGGGGCTCCATGAGGGGATTCTTTTCCTCCACCCTTGATGTGTCTTTCCTAACTGTGCGTATGCTGAAATACTCGTTCAATGACTTGCACTCTTTTCCTGTTTTATGTTTCTCTCTCATGTGGCTTTGGAGGTCTCATGCTTTGGCAATTATTGTGACTTTCTTCTTCAGTTTTCCAACCTCCCTCATCCCATCCATGTGGAATTTCTGTCTATGGTTATTAGTTTTCATTTTATATATTTCCATTTAGTCCAAATTTCCATTACTTCTAGAAAAAATAAATGTTTAATTCATTATCATGCTTGTACTTGCCCTTTACATGTTGATGATGGCAGTATTTAAGAACTATCTTCTGATTTCTACAACTGGAACATAAGTGGGTCTGCTTGAAATGACTGCCCTTTCTTTTGACTCCAGATAATGAGGATCATTTTTAATATAGCATGTTAATGCTTTTATGCATATTTATATACAGTACCCAGGAGACTGAGGCTGCTTTTTACATGGTTTTCTCTCAGAGAAGGTGGAATTGATCATGTAGGTTTTTTAGAGTAGACTCCAGCTCGGACTCTGCCTATGCTCTGACTAGATTCCATCTGCCTGTGATTTCTACAACATGTGACCTATAGCTCTTCCTCTTCTTTTCTTAATTTTAATATTTCGCTTAGAGCTTGAGCCACAGGATTGTCACTTTGGAAAAGATGACTTACCAAACCATCACTATCCCCAAGAAAGTGTGCTCCAATGCAAACTAAAAATGAGGGGCCCATTACACACTTCAGGGATTCAGGGAAATTATACAGGTGCCAGGAGTCCCTCACATCAAAGTAGAGGCATTATATGTTGTGGAACAGGTTTGGACTAATTTGATTTTAGGACAAGAATTAGAGTAATTTAAGTTTCCTTATCAACATGAGAAAATAATCTCAATCAAGATCCTTTCCCAGATGTGTCCAGAAAACTTTAAGTTTTTGAAGCCCAGATCACTTGGATTGCTGTTATCTATCAGAGAAGATAATAAAATTAAGAGAGATGCCATGTCTCACTCTGGAAGCCACAGTTCTGTGTTCTCTAGTGGAAACTTCTTGCTTTTCTACAGACATTAAAATTACAAATCTGCAGAGACAGAACTTAAAAACATCCTTTCCATAAAACTTACAAATGTTTGTGCTCTGCTCAGCTTATTTAGGTGACAAAGTACCTCTGTGTCTTCAGATGCAGAGTTAGTGTGGACTCTAAAAGGGCATTAAAGGAGGAAATTCAGTCTACTAGTGAGCTTTCCCAGTAGCTTCTTTGCTTCTCAAAAAGCAAACATCTTTAGAAGACAATATCCTCATTGCACCATCCCGAACATGGTCCTCTGAGCTCATTAGGACTGTTGGAGCCCAGAGGGCCATGTTCTGTATGGTGTAATGAGGATATTCTCTTCTAAAGATGTTTGCTTCTTTGAGATCCTGCTCAAATGAGTCAATTTTTCTTATAGGGAATGTCAGCTTTACTTTTTCAATTTTCAATTTAATAACTTCATGGAACATAACTTACATATGGTATGTCATGTAGAGATTTTAAACACTACTAATTTGTATAGTTATTACCAGAGAATTAATAAGTTTTAATATTTTGATTGATAATCTTGCTTTGGTCATCTTCATAACTCATAGAACCATTATTGTTTGAGTAATTGTACATTTTGAAATCTTTACTGGGAAATGAAATTCTATGTTCAAAACCTTATTTTATAGAATGGAATCTCACATGGTTAAGAACTTTCAGTTGGTAAATATCAAACAAGGGACTGTGATCAGAAGAAAGTACATTAAATATTTTAGAAAATCAAATAACTGTGCTGGTAAGTTCCAATTCATGGTGCCAAATTATAGGCTTGTGAATATAATTCACAAGAATTTGGAAGAATGTTTTTATGTATTAGTCCATTCTGTTTTAATCACTAAAAACATTTTGCAATATCTAATAATGGAAATGTGTAAATTTAATTTTTCTTAGAAGAGCATTCTGGACACTTGATATCCATTCTGCCCTGGTCACTTTCAATTTTTTTTTCTAAAATTGAATATCTTTTGTCATTAGCATGCACAGATAAATGTGACTCTAAGACACACAGAGAAAGATAAAGCAGGAAAGCTGAAAGCTGAACTTCACTTTTCCATCACAACATCAGTCAGGGGAAAAAGACTCTCTTACAGGATCATGTATGTTTCCCAGAATGAGAGCTTGGGGTCTGCGGAGAAGTGCATGGGCTCTCTCATCTTTGAGGAGGTCCATAGAACAGGGTAGAGAAGAGTGTGGCTGTGGGGTCTTTAATCAAGTCCTCCAGGAAGCAGGCCTGATTTTATTGTGCAGTTACCATGTATATGCACTCAGGCAGTGCCTAAGCAAAATATAGACAGTCACCAATGCAATGTCTGCTAACTGTCCTTGCAGTGAACAATCAAAGAGTGGGACTGCAACACATGGCTTCATGCCCAGAGTTGTGCTGATGGGGTAAGCAGTTTGCCACTCCCACACCTAGCATAGGGGGTGGCCTGTCACTCAGAAGCCCTTAACCTATGCCCTATATGCAGTACTCCATGCACTTGTGGCCACAGAGAAGAACCTCTGGGGCTTCTTCTTTCTTGACTTTAAAGAACAATTTATCTTTTAGTTGCTTTTCTCAGGAAAATTTAAAATAATAGTAATATAAATATCATAGCTGTAAGTGTTAACCCTGTGCTGTATTTTCAAACCCTGACAATTTACAAAAGCAACCCATGGTTCTCATATCTACTTCTCACAAAGAGCTGCCATTCAGTCAATTCTTGCCCAGGGTTTGCTCATTGTGTTACTGGAGGGTGTGTTTTGCAGCAGAGGGGCTGGATGATTGTGTCGCCCTCTCTGCGGTGTCAGTCATTTCTTTCTAGTGTTATTTATAGATTCCCAGAACACAAAGAGGCACAAGTAAGAGGTTTCTGCTAAAGCTGTCATCAGTCCCAAGCTCACTTGCTTGAAGCAACACCAGTCTCAATTCTCCATCTCTCTTTGGCTGTTAGTTTATACAAAGAGGACATTGGGAAGGTTGGCAGTAATGGTAAAGCTGATCTGTGAGATGAGGACAACTTCAAGCTGTAAGTCTGCACATTTGTTGTTAGGGGTGACAGATCCTATTTCCTCTCCCGTTATGAACAGGATGGTGCTCAGATTGCATATTAGAGAATAGATGTTTCTTCCTCTCACATTCACCCTGAAATATGCCCACCCAGAGCATCTGAATAACTCTAACTTACAGTGGGGTGTCCTTCTCCTGTGATTCTCTCTACTTATGTCTTTACCACCAGCTTGTGTCTACTGCCTAAGCTGACCTCACTAGATGGTTGCAACACAGATGATGGTGCATGGATCATACAGCCTCCCCTGAGTTTAGTGACATCACCATATCTAACATGACTCCTTCCTGGATCCAGATACTAGAGGGAGTCTTTACTATCAGCTCTAACAAACAAAACTTCTGATTTTTTTGAAAATTTCTTTTTCATGTGTGATCTGTTTTTTTTTTTTCATCTCCTCACTTGGCCTTTCCTTCTTCTTACCATATGTGAATTCTTCAAATGTAACCTATTTCAGAAATCTGTGTTAGATTCCCTGTGATTTACATATCCTTCCACATAGAATGCCTACTCTAGGGGGCAGCTTGATTTCTCCAGTGCATAAATGACATGAGTGCCCAATACAATAGGGTATCCGTGGACCAAGCTGGAAGTATCACTCCGTAGACCCTTGTTTGAGAGGTATTTCTCAGATTACCTCCTTGATTTCAGAGAGTTTGTGCTATGTCTTATGATCTCCTGGACTATGTTGTGCGAGGCATAATGTGCACAGCTTGGAAGGTACATAGCTCAGCATTTCAGTCATCTATGAATCACTCCCGTTCCCCAAGGTGCTTCCTAACAACAATGGAGCCTCAGCAGGGACATTACTACACATATTTCTTCACAACACTACCATGGTACATTTACACAATTTTTATCATACTTGATGCATATCATTTAGTGATGATTGTGATTCAAAACTGGAGCTAGCAGAATGACCAGACTGTGCTTTATCCTGGCCACTATGTGTAGGAAGATTAGTTCTCATTATTGCATGAAATTGTGTCCCTTTTTTTTGAAGCATACTATCAGGAAAGGGTCTAAGTTCTTTCCAATACTAATACAGAAATTTACTCTCAAAAAACAATTTTCCAACAGTTTCAAGGCAATGAACAACCCATCCATGAGTTCTTGATTATTACTGCAAATTCATGGCACCTGCACAGTCCAGTTTGTATGACTGCATTTTCCTCAGATACACTGATATTAAATTCATCTAATGGCCTGAAGACACACGTGATTAAAACATGTCATTTATTGAGTGTTAGAAAACTTTGATTGCGTAAGATTCAAATGTTTAAAATGAATTGAAGCAGATTTTGTGTGTCACAGAAAAGTGATAAAATGCAGTTGTTGGTTTTAAATTGCACATGTCTTTTTGTTGTTGAGACAAGGCAATTTAAAAACCCTCCTTATTTCCTTTGTACCCCAGATTGAACCCAGGGCATTTAGTCATTAAACTGTCTCACCAGCCATTTTTTATATTGGGAGAAAATCTTGCTAAGTTACTGAGCTTTGGCCTTGTAATTCTCTGACTCCTTAGCCGATGGGATTGCAGGCATTCAGCCTCACCTAAAAGCATTTTTAAGTTATTTTTTACATGCTAATATAGATCAGTTTAAGCTTATACTATAAAAATATTTGACTTACATAAAATAAATTCATAAGAATTTGCATATGCCATTTATAATATAGATCTCACCAAAAAATAACTAAGGCCTAGTGATTAAATGTGAACCCTAATATATTTGGGGAGGTACCAGGGATTAAACTCATGGGAACTCAACAAGTGAGCCACATCTCCACTACTATTTTGTATTTTATTTAGAGACAGCATCTCACCAAGTTGCTCAGGGTCTTGCTGTTGCTGGATTTGAACTCACCATCCTCCTGTCTTAGCCTCCCAAGGCACTGGAATTATAGTCTACAATTTTTAAATTTATATAATTTTTTCTGGATTTACCATGGGAGACTGTCTTTTTCTAGTGATTTTTCATATTTCACAAATCCTGTATGTTTGCACTCATATAATGAAGCTGAAAAAGTTGATCACAAAGAACCACAAATGAGAAAAGCTTTTTATATCTGTTCTAAGAGACAGATGGCAAGGAGTGCCAAAAAGCCGTTAAGAGGGAAAAGTAACTCTTAAATTTTATAGCCCATAGTTTGAATCAGACAAGTAATTATTAGACTGTAGACATTCTAAAAAGATTCACAGGTTTCAAACATCAAAATGATATTTTAGAATGTAGACATCACACAGATTTGATCTCTACACATATTCAATTAAAATGCTCGGTCCTATATGTAGATACCAATTAAAAATTAAAGAATAATTAACACTTCAAGTCAAGTAGCAAAATAAACATGAATGGCTGGAAATACAAACCATGCCTCAATAGTAACCTTAAATGTTACTGGCTTAAACACACCAACCAAAAGACATAGGCTAGTAGCCTGGATTTAAAAAAAAATCCAACCATATTCTGCCTCCAGGAGACTTGGGAAAAGACGGACTGAAGGTGAAAGATTGGGAAAAAACATACCCCTCATATGAACCTTGAAAGCAAGCAGAGGTCTCCATACTTATATTAAATAAACTAGACTTCAAGCCAAAGTTAATCAAAATAGATAAAGAAGAACATCCCATACTGCTCAAGGGAACCATACACCAACAAGACATAACAATCATAAATGTATATGCACCAAACAATGGGGCACCTATGTTCAAACAAACTCTTCTCAAGTTCAAGGGTCAAATTGACCACAACGTGATCCGGGGTGACTCTAACACACCTCTCTCACCACTGGATAGATCTTCCAAACAAAAGTTGAATAAAGAAACTATAGAGCTCAATAACACATCAATAACTTAACTCATATATATAGAATACATATCAGATTGGAGGAGGAAGCATGGCCCCACCCCACACGCTAATCTGGAGGAGGGCTATCAACCCTTAAAACCTAAAATTAAACTATTAATTATTGAATATTAACAGTTTTCCCATTTTGTTTCCATAATCTTTTTTGCAATTTACTTTCACCTTAATTTTTTACTTTGCAGTGAACAATTCTTTTGTTAATACTTTCATTTAGATTGTTTTCCCTATATTTGTGAATGGATTGTGCCTCAATTTTAACACTGCTCATTACTACTGTATATAATTTAAATGATTAAATGTTGACCATTTAACTCATGACATTATTTAAGTAATTCTTATGTTTCATTTGTTCATGGAAATTGCTTAGAAACATTATAGAAATAATAGTATCATCTGCATATGATATTTGATTTTTGATGTATAGAATACAATTTAATATTCTGAAACAACATTTATTAGTTAGAAAAGCATACATTATTTTTCTTTTCCTAAAAATAAATTGATAAATACTTCAGTTCACACCATTAAGTATGAAAACAGTCCATAGCTGCCATTAAGTGGATTGAAAAAAAATTTTCCTCTGGTCATAATTGGCCATAGGTTTTACAGTAATTTAGAAAGTGATTTGCCAGAGATTTGCTCTATCAAAATGATTTTTGGAAACTTCCCATATGACAATGTCCCTCTTGGTCATGAAGTCCAATCATTCTTTTTTGTTGTTGTTCTCAGTTTGCTAGGGGTTTTGAATATCTGCATCAACATCTATAAAAAGAAGGTCTGCAATTTCCATTTTTATGCTGTGTTAAATGGTATTTCTGGCCTTACAGAAAGAATTAATCAATTTCCTTCTTCTACATTTAGACGTGATCATGATTTATTGTTACCTATCCTAATTACATGTTTCATAGAAATCACCTGTGAAGGTTCCTTTTTAAAAATGTGATTACGGTTTGGTTTTTTGGTGGGTCAATTTTTAGAGGTAGGTTTTTGCCATTTTGGCCTCAAATTTCTTTGTCTAAATCCTCATCCTTTTGTGGCCTCAAGGTAGTTAAGACTAGTGGCATGTGCTCCCATATCAGCATAACTGCATGTATTTTTTTTGAGCAGCTGTAAATTTAAATGTTGATTTGTAGGTCTATTTTACATTTCTTCACATCTGGGTCTACTAATGTATTCTATTGATTTCTGAAGTAATTTTCAAAGTTGATGATTATCTAGTAATTTATCTATATACTGTTGTTTTCCAGGCTTGAGATTTTCTTGGAAATTAACATGGAATAATGAGGGAGCACAATGTGAGAAAATGAGAACCTGACATTTTGCTAATTGATCTCAAATGCTCCGTGAAAAATGGAGAGTGTGCACCCATAATACTGTGAGACAAATAAAGCAGAAAAGCTAAATTATCATTTTATGTAGCCTAATACGTGATTTTGAGTAACTTTCATATGTCTTTACACACTTGTTTAATTTTAGGGCAGAATCTAATATTTTACCATATTTAAATTAGGTTATGAGGGGTTTATATTAAATTTTGGTGAGTTGTGTAAGTTTCTTATATTTTTGATTTTATCGTTTATAAGACATGGGGCTAGAAACAGTTTTCTTTAACCCAGTCTACTTTTACATTTCATTGATTGATTCCTTTGCTGTATAGAAGCATTTTTATCTTTATATAGTCTCAGCTGTTTTTCCTTGCCCAGTCTCTGCATATTCTATCTAAAACAATTGCCAACACAAATGGCAAAAAAAAAAAATTTCTAATTCACTTCTGGAATTTTTATGCTTTTAGGTTATATCACAATGAGATATAACCACATGCTGTGGGCTCAATCCTCAAAATGTTGGTAGAAAACACATACTGCAGAGGATATGCAGAAAAGGAAACATTTCGACATCCTTGCCAGGAATATGAATTTGAATAGACATTAAAAATACTATAAGGAGGTTTTTGAAAAAAATTAAAACTAGAGATGCCATATGACCCAGACATTGAGAATACTCCTGTATTTTTAGGATTCTTCAGAAAAGTAGAATACACAAAGAATGTACATGTGTATACAGAAGGAAGCTTATTATATTCACTCACATAATCATAGGAGTAATAGTCACCAAATGTTTGCCTACAGGATGGCAAAACTAAGAAACTGATAACAGCTCAGTCCAAGAAGCTGGAAACTTCACAATATGAGGAAGCAAATGAAGCAGCTGTGGTCCAAAACAGAGGACTTAAATGATCCTGGTAGACGAAAAAACAAATAACCTGATCAAAGTGGGCTAAAGATCTGAACAGATACTTGTCAGGATAGGATATACAATCAATAAATATATGAAAAATTGTTCTTCATCTCTAGGAATCAGATTCAAATTCAAATCAAAACTACTCTAAGATATCATCTCACTCCAGTCAGAATTGCCTCTATTATGAAGAAAAACAACAGTAAGTGTTGGAGAGCATGTGGGGAAAAGGTACACTTATACACTGCTGGTGAGACTGCAAATTGATTCAGCCAATTTGAAAAGTTGTATAGAGATTCCTTGGAAATATTGGAATGGAACCTCCATTTGACCCACCTATCCCTCTCCTCCGTCTAAGCATAAAGGTTTAAAAACATCATACTACAGGGACACAGCCAGATCAATGTTTATGACACCATAACACACAATAGCTAAACTATAGAGCCAACATAGATGCCATTCAGTGGATGAATAGATAAAAAAAATGTGGCATATATACACAATGGAATTTTACTCAGCAATGAAAGAATAAAATTGTGGCATTTGCATGTAAATGGATGAAGTTGAAGAAGATAATGATAAGTGAAGCTACCAATGACTGCCCTCTAAAAACAAATGCTGAATATACCCCTGACATAAGTGGGCTGACTTACAGTGGAGTATGCAGGGGGAGCATAGGAGGAATAGATGAATTCTAGATAAGGCAGAAGGGTGGGAGGAAACGAGAGGGGGATGGGGATTAGCAAGAATGGTAGAATGTGTCATACTTCCAAAATACATGTATGAAGACTTGAATTGGGTGTCAACTTACATTGCATAAAAAAAGATCCAAAAATTGTAATATATATATGTGTATTAAAAATTGTAATATTAAAAAAAAAGAATTGCATTAACTTACATTAGGTAGAGGAAAGTGAAAGAAGGGGAGGGCAGGGGATGTGGGGATAAGAAAAAGAATGAAAAAGACATTATTACTTTATGTATGTATGTGACTGTATGACCCATGTGATTCTACAATATGTATACTCAGAAAAATGAGAAATTATATCCCATCTATGTATGATATATCAAAGTATATAAATGCAATCTACTGTCATGGATAACTAATTAAAACAAATAAAAATTTTTAAAAAGACCCAGGTAGAGCCAATAGTGCAAGTCCCCAAAGGGGACCTCAAGAAGCTTGGAGCATAAGTGAGTTACTGCTTTTTTTAAATCAAACCTATTGAACACCAATATATATGTTCATTATCAGTATTTCCCAGGCTTTCTGACTCAGCTTTCTTGAAGCACACTCACAGACACCTGCAGAGATTGTCCACACCAATTTTCTGGGTATCTCAATCAACTCAAATGGACAGCTGACATTAACCAAGTCAACAACTGAAGGAAATAAAATCCATCTTTAGTAATATTTACCCTCCCAAGTTAGCTGCAATACTATCACACCCTAAATTTCCAAAGAGTAACTCAGAAAAAAAAACCTATGGTATATTACAGATAATATCGAAAGAGATTTATCATTGTATTTACACACAGATGTATCAACATACATATATAACTTCTTCAATTTTTAAAAAATTATTTTGAGACAAGGTCTTTTAAGGTGCACTGGGTGTCACCAAGATGTGAAGCATGCTCCAAGATCATGATTCTCTTCCCTCAGCCTATCGAATCCCTAGCATGACAAAAAAAGTGTACCTCCACACCTTACTTATTACTCAACTTTAAAATAAGGATGATGTATATGGAACTGTTGCCAAAATTTTAAGGCTAGCCTTAGTAGTTTGGTAACATTCTGTCTTAAAACTGAAAAAGATAATGATGGTGGATCTCTCACTGGTAAGGCAACTCTGGGTCCAAACCACAGAAACAAAAGAATATTTTTCAATAATACAGACAAGCAGGAGGACTTTAGGATAAGTGAGATGATTCAGATGCAGAAATACATTGTATACTCTATGTTCAGAGCCTGGAAGAAAATAGAATTGATATGTAGGAAGAGCCTGGTTGTTATCAGGGAGCTTCATCAATAATATCACATCATATAATGGAAATTCCAAATGACAACAGGATTGTGTTCTTAGTGTAGAATTTGATAATTATGAGAGATGATGGGTTTTTTCATCACATAGCAATTGCACATACTTTTGGTATTCAGAGTGATGTTTATATATATGCATATACATGTATTCATAATATCCAAACATCCTCTTCTGCCATTGATGCCCCCCACACACTCCTCAGCAATACTAATCATTATTGTACTTGCACAGGATAGTATATTAGTTAACATATGAGATGTGACACTATTGTGTATTTCTTCCCTTAGCATGACATCATCCAATTTCATCTATTTTACTGACCATTATTAATGGCTGAGTAATACACCATGGTAAATATGTAATGTACTTTCTGGTGGATATGTTCAATTGCCTACCTACCTCACTGGCTTTTCTCTATATCTGTATTGTTAAACATACTGTTATTCAACTTGAATTTATGTAAGAAAAGAAAGCAACAACTACAAAAGAATGAAGAAACTTGGAGTGGTGGCACATACCTGCAATCCCAATGGCTTGGGAGGCTGAGGCAGGAAATTCACGAGTTCAAAGACAGACTCAGTAAATTAATATGGACCTATACAACTCAGTGAGACCCTGTTTTTTTTAAAAAAATAAACATGACTGGGGAAGTGGCTTTGTGGTTGAGTGATACTGGGACATATCCCTAGTATACCTCCCCCCCCCAAAAAAGAAACTAGAAACTATCTCCTAACCTGATTTTATCAAGTGAAAAGAAGCCAAGGCATAAGAAAAACATATTCTTTAAGTTTGTTAACATAAAGGTAATAAGTTATCTCTTTGAATTTTTCACAAAGTGCAATATTTTGAGAGCATTCAGTAGGTTATATTACATGAAAAACTGCTCTTGTGTAAATAATAAAATAAAACATTAGCAAGGTGTGGTGGTGCATGACTATAATTCCAGTGTCTCTGGAGGCTGATACAAAGCCAGCCTCAACAACTTAGGAAAGGACTAAGCAATTCAGTGAAATCCTTTCTCTAACTAAAGTACCAAAAAAAAGATCAGGAATGTTGCTGAGAGGTTGAGTGCCCCTGGGCTCAATCCACAGCATTAAAAACAAAGACTAAGATAAATAAGACATTAAGGCTGCTGAATATTTATATTTTCAGTGTTACAAATATTTGACCCAATACTCTCAATTTTACTTCATCCATCAATTTATAATTGATATCTCTGGTTATTTGTTTGTGAGAGAAAGGAGACAGAGATGTTCCTGAACACTTCCATTCCTTTGCTAGTTTCTGCCATAAGCTAGGCAAAGATCTGCCCATTGTTATACCCAGGGTACTGTGGCTCAGTCCTTTCTCTTCATGCAAGGTTGCACCTTGAGGAGTGGATGTAGACTTGACTGCTAAAGAGGGGAAGAAGTAAAAGGGAAGTAATGTGTGTGGGCGTATGGGTGGGGTGTGATAATGATGACTTCTGACCAAGTCCTACCCATGATCATCTTTTTAAAATGTACCCAGTAAATGGATTGTTTTCTTATATATCTTCTGGGATCCTGATCCTACAGTTAAATGTAGGGACCCTATTCTTCATACCCAGCTACCTTAGAATTGCTTTTCTCAGTCTGATGCCTCACAATTTTAAATACTTAGTCCCTCTTCCTCATAGCCTTGACCTCATGTTTCTTTTTCTTATATATTTAATATCTGGAAAATCCTCAAATACTAAGTTGCAGGTGAATCCACAGTTGATGTTCCTCTTCCAGGATAAGGATAGACATTTTCTCTCATTGTGGCCTCTACCTTCTACTCACAAAATGGGGACATTATTCACGTTCACAAACCTAGATATTATCCTGAGCCAACCTGTAATATGAAAGTCATGAATTTAATCTCTGGGGCTGGGGCTCAGGGTTAGAGCATCTGCCTAGAACATGTGAGGCACTGGGTTCAATCCTCAGCACCACATAAAAATAAATATATAAAATAAAGGTACTCTGTCCACTACAACTAAAGAAAACAAAAAAGGCTAATCTCTACCAGGGTTATGATGGCACATGCATGTAACCCCAGCTGCTCTGGAAGCTGAGCCTTGAGGGTCACAACTTTGAGTCTAGCCTCACTAACTTGGAAAGACCATATCTCAAATAAAAATAAAAATGAGATGATGACAGAGCTCACTGGTAGACCATACCTAAGTCTTGTCCTCAGAATCACAGGGGAAAGTTTTTAAATCCTATCTTTTTTTCTATGAGTTAAGGTCACCACAAAAAAGAAGGTGGCTTAGGGATAATGATATATTTTCTAATAACAAGCCATGTTAAATTTTCAAGTGTTCACATTTCTTGAAAATTTTCCAAGTATTTTGCTTTTTATATTATGGTCATTAGAACTCTCTTTAATTTTGTGTTTTCTACTTATTTTCTTATGCACATAAATAACTGATGATATTAAATTATATTACTGTACTGAGCTCATCTGATGCTTCTAATAGTAATTAGTTAACTCCTACATTAAAAATATCCAATTAAAATCCACTTCTACCTCATACCTCATATTGGAAAACCACAAAAGTTAGACAGCAAGAAACAGAAATAAGTTGCAATACCCCTTTGACAAAGTCAAAGATACTGGTGAGAATCTCAGAAAAACTCTATTCCCTAAAAGTAAGAAACCAAGAGAAATAGACCATAATCTCCCCCACACACATGATTTTATTCTTTTATTGCTGAATAAAATTCCATTGTTTATAGATAATGCAAATTTTTTTTATCTATTCATCTCCTGAAGAGCATCTAGGTTGGCTCCACAGGATAGGTGTTTAAAATGGTGGTTCCATTCTCAAATTTCCAAAAAAATTTTCATACTGCTTTCTATATTGGCTGCACCAATTTGTAGTCCCACCAGCAGTGTATGAGTGTACGATTTTCCCCACATCCTCGCCAACACTTGTTGTTGTTTGTCTTCATAACAGCTGCCATAATAAAATTTTATTACACTAAAATTCACAAAGACACACACACACACACACACACACACACACACTCGGGTTTTGCTTTGGTGTCTCTGGACAAGACCATGTGGAGTAGGAACCTACAAACAGAATGTCATCCTACTGCCAGTTAATAGTAGGAATTGGTCTATAGGCAGAATTCTGGAATCACCCACAACATCTCCCATAAACTTCAGGATCAAAGGGGTGTGAGGCCTAGAGATGTCAGAAAAGACTCACTGTTTTCCTCCCCATTTATTGATAATGTTTTCTGGGCCAATAAGCTTTGCTCTACTTTGATTACATTTTATGTATTATCTAAAATTTTTATTTGCAAGAACACAAGAGCCAAGAAACACAATATAACCTCCATATCCCTGGGATCACAACCAGCTACAGTGTAAGATCTTTTATTGCTCTACTTATTTACTCACTTCATTTGATCTATTTATTAATACAGGTGGACACCAGCAACAGCTCTAGGTCCTGTTGGAGGGTAAGAGTCACACACCTACACACAGCATCCTAAGGGGAGACTGTTGAAACAGGAACTCTGACCCTTCATTGTTCATGAAGACTCACCCAATATCAGAACTTTGAATATTTTATTTTGAGGCAGGGTCTTGCTAACAGGCCAACTGTGGCCTCGGACTTTAGATCCCTCTGCAGCAGCCTCCTAAATGCATGGGCTTACAGACATGTGCTACCAAACCTTGTCCTTTGCTTATTAAACAAATGCATAGCTGCTGGTTACCTCCCTCCAGTGATATATGTAATATCAGACACCAAACAATAAAAAATCCCACACGATTCCAAAGCTCAAGTCTGACTCTGGCTGTGAGAGGTTATGTGATGGGAAGGGATTCCAAGAAGAGAAGGAGACATCAGCTCAGAAAAAGTAGCTTCCTTGGTTTTCATGGCAGAAAAGAACTTCATTTTTCAGGCGCATGAATACACCTATTTAGAAAAGCAGATACACATTCAGGAAAGAACGTGAGGGCCTGGGAATTCAGTGATGACAGTAGTGTTCTTGCCCTGCATGCACAAGGTCCCAGGTTCAATCCCCAGCACCACAAGAAGAAAGAAAGAAAAAAATGTGAAAAAGCCCTGAAGAGAGAGACAGCAAATACGTTGTCTGAGGTGTTGCTGTTTGGAGAGGGACATTTAAGTGGAACTGGACTAGAGATGGGGCCAGATCAGACCTCTGCAATTTCTCACCCATTTTTCTATCCTTGCTCATATCATGCTCATACTTGTGGATACAGGAAGCTGGTCTAGAAGAAATGCTGCATTACGGGGAGTTGCTTTTTTTTTTTTTTATAAATCTGATCTTTATTTTTAAAAATAGTTTTTAGTTGGACAGTATAACTTTATTTTATATATTTATATTTAATGTGGTGCTAAGTATCAAACCCAGTGCCTCACAGGTGCTAGGCAGGTGCTCTATCACTGGGCCCCAACTCCAGTCCCTTGTTTTTAATTTCAAATATTTTGTAGGCATTCCAGCATTCTGGTGATTTATGAATATTTTCCTTTGAGATTTAGAGTAACTTTCTTTTTGGTATCTCAACATTTCTGCCCCAACCAAATGTGTTCCACAGTTCTTTATGGACCTCAAGTGTTGCTAGAGGAATGATTAAATGGTCATTTAGTTATCAAAGCAAATAGGGCAGTGTTTTCAGAATAGAAGTTTTAAGAAAATGCTCATTATTAGATTTCCATTTTTTACTTATGTATTTAGCCATGGACTCATATGGATTTGCAGTGATCCACAAACCAGCAGATTACAGAAACTTTTCATGTTGACAGCTCTTTTTACATGGTTTTATTCGAATTGAGGCACATTTGACTGAGGGTAAACATTAAGATGCTTTTAAAGTGCTTATGAATTTTCCTGGCTAGAATATTGCAGAGGGTTTTGCTTGTGTTCTCACCACTTTGTTTATCTCATTGGTGTTGAAAAACCTCCTAGATTCAAGGAATGCACCCATAGACAAGCTCCTGCAGCTGGCCACATAAAGACCCCAACACCCACTGACCCAATTCTCCATTCCCCCATTAATTGGGTGTCGGGTACTCTTGGATTGTTGGTTATTGGGTAAAACCCAGTGCTTTGTCTCCAAGGAGCCCAAGGTCTAGCTTTTTAGTTATTGGAACGACTGGGTTTGTTATTCACTTTTCCTTGCCTCTCAAGACAAATCTGAGCTCCATCCAGGGACCTAAATTTAGTGGAACTGGTAGATTAGGGAAATTTCACATTTTGGTGAAGAAAAGTAACAGCAATAATAATTTCCCTCATGGGGAAAAAGGGGTTCTGGCCCCAGGGGGTCCCTGGCTCTTTCCCTACTCTTAGCCACATAATCTTCTCCTCATCCTGGGCAAGACAACTGTGTATTGCTCATTCCTGGAATCCTGGGCATGTGGCTTGACCTTCTCAGTTTTCCCTCAAGAGAAATGTTCCCATTTTATAAATGCAGCAAAACTGGTCCCTCAAATAACTGGGGTGCTGTTACTGAGAAGCAAATGTAAAAAATACTGAAAATGAGGGCTGGGGCTGAGGCTCCGCTGTAGAGTGCTTGCCTAGCACATGCGAGACCCTGGGTTCCATCCTCAGCACCACAGAAAAATATATGGAAAAAATAAAGAATTGGGTCTGACTCAAATAGAAAAAAATATTTTAAAAAAATACTGAAAAGGCAACATATCTAGCAATTAGGGAAATGCAAATTAAAACTTCACTGAGCTTCTCTTTCACTCCAGTTACAATAGCAATTATCAAGAATACAGTAACAATAAATTGGTAAGGATGTGGGGGACAGGGAATGCTCACACATTGTTGGAGGCACTACACATTGGTGTAACCCCTCTGGAAAGCAGAATGGAGAATCCTCAAGAAACTAGGACTGGAACCACCATTTGACTCAGTTATCCCACTCCTCAGAATATATCCAGAGGACTTAAAATCAGCATACTACAGAGACACAGCCACATCAATGTTCATGATAGCACAACTCACAATAGCTAAGCTACAAAACCAGCCTAAATGTCCATGAACAGATGAATAGATAAAGAAATTGTGGTATGTATACATGGTGGAATATTCCTCAGCTTCAAAAGAGGATGACTTCATAACACTGGCCAGTAAATGAATGGAACTAGAGATTATCATGCTAAAGTAAAATAAGTCAATCCCCCCCTAACCGAAAGTCACATGTTTTCTCTGACATATGTTATCTACATCACAAGGAAGGTGGCAGCACAAAGAGAAGCTCAGTAAATTAGACAAAGGGGCACAACAGGAAGGGAGGGGAGATAAGAACAGGAAAGACAGTAGCATGAGTCGACTATAATCTTCCTATTTAAATATATGAAATACCTAAGTGAATCCACCCACCATGCCACCCACACGAATAGGGTCCTAAGGAGAATAAGGTATATTTTATGTTTGGATAATTTTACCAAAATGGACTCTATGGTCATGTACAACTAAAAAAAAATGAATAAAATAGAAAAAGATAAAAAGTACTTAAAAGGATTATGGGTCCAATTTGATAGAATCATAGCTGAATAAGGAAATGTCTTTAGGTATATTCCAGAATTTTCTAAACCACTCCCCCATTGGATGCTGCCAAAGGTATTGGAGCCTGTGGGAAGGTGGATGTTCAGGGCACTGAATGGAGAAGATAGGACCTCCCCATTCATCTGCAAGTGCAGGGGTTCCAGGGGGCAAGTAATCTCCAGGCCTCTACAGTTAACAAAGGCAGAGAGAAGCAGGGTGCATTGGAGTCTATGGAGTTATTTACCAAATTAGGAAAATCTGGAATTGGCTTTCCTGGACTCCCAATCAAATGCAAATTGTTATTCCTTAAAGAGAGAGACCCTTGAGCCCCTCTTAATGAGAAGTGTTCTATGTATTATGTGACTTTTTGCACCACTGAATTGGGGGGACAAGACCAGAGCTCTCTTTGGAAACTCATTGACTTTGTTTGCATCAAGACAAGCAGGTAGAGTCTCTTTTGTTGTTGTTGTTGTTGTTTTTTCTTGTCAAGTGCAGAGTATTCAGCTGATACTAAGGATGCACACCTGGGCAGGGGGTCTTTGGCTTTAGGAGGAGGCAGGATTCCATTGCCTGGGATCCAGGGGACTGTCAGGAACCAGGGAGGCCTTTATCTGTGCAAGGCTGTTATACTGTGGCCACCGCAGCCTCAGCAAAAGCAAGGTGTTAAGCAACTCAGTGAGACCCTGTCTCTAAATAAAATTCAAACTAGGGCTGGGGAAGGAGCTCAGAATTCGAGGCCTCTGAATTCAACCCCTAGTGCTCCAGAGAGCGAGGGAGCCCTATTGCAGCTGCGGTTTACTCAGGTCTCCACTCTCAGGTCTCTTCTGGGCTGATCTCCTTACTCTGCCTCCAGCCTCAATGTGAGCTTCAATAGATTCAACTCAGCTAGAGGAACATCAGGTCTCAGGCTGCCAACTGGGTGGTAAACTTCTCCAGAGTGCCTGCCAGGTCCCTGTGAGACTCCACCAGTGCTGGCCCTGAGGAACTGGGCAGTTCCTACAGGGTGAAGGGCCAGTTCTGCTTGGAGAATTTTGCACAGATAAACAGAGGACAAGTCAGCCTTTCGAAGATGCTTTTGGTGGTCTTATTATAGGAAGAGATCCAGGTGATGAAACTTTCAAGAATTGACTTCAATTTCCTAACATCAAACCCAAAAGAACTTACAATTCTGGTCACCCCAACCCTAACCCAAAGCTGAGACTTCAAAAGGAAAATAAAAACAAAAAAAGTTGCTCCTGCCATTCTTGTTTCCTCCTTGCCTGGAGCGGATATCACCACCCTGTCACTCAAAAAAAAATCTCACTGGGCTCAAACTCGGGAGACTGACTGATTACCTGTCAAATCAGAAGCCCCTGTGCTGAGCGCTGTCCAATCCTGAGCGTAGCCAGCAGCAGGGGGCGGGCCTCCGTGCTTGGAGTGGGATTTATTTCTTAGCGGTCCTGGGTTCCAATCAGATTCCTGCATCTGGACTCCAGGGTTCGCTCCAGGCCCAGCATCCCGGGTGGCCCTGCCATGCAGGAGCCGAAGCTCCCCAGGGCAGGCTTGGCTGCTGGGCACCAGGAGACGGTGAGTGTGCAGTGGCACCTGGTGCCTGGACAGGGAGGCTCAGGAGGGAGGCGGGGTGCCAAATGCCAATGTCTCGGCTGGGCACAGAATCATGAGCCACCACACAGCTTTGTAGGTTCAAACAGCAATTCTTTATTCCTGATCTCACACCGCCTCCACACAGGTTCAGAGGCAATCCAAATCTCCCGCACAATTCCTAAATACTTTCTCTCCAGGAGAACTCAGCGGGAACTCAGGCCGTAGGCACGCCCTACTCCCAGCAAAAATAATCTTCAACTTCCAACTTCCCTAAAACTCCTATTGTCACGCCCTAAACCCAAGGACAGGGATACTTTCTGCAGGATACACCCTAATCCTGGATCCACCCTGGTCATTGAGCAGGGTCACCTTTCTCAAACACACAAGCAAGGTCACAGCAAATTTCCAAGGCAAGTCCATTTAACATGGGGTAGGCTGGCAAGGATTACGATGCGGGACCAGCTGTGGGGGGAACCCCAGTTTGCCGACCCTGACTCCGGGGGCTCTCTGCAACCACTGGCCTGAGCCCAGTGGGGACAGTGCCCCTCTCTCCCCCTGGCCAGCTGGGTGGATAGCATGACAGTGGTGAAGACTCCTGGCAGCCTCCCCATCCCCTGGGGCAGCCTCAGCCCCTGCTTAAGTCCTATCTATCTGGCAGGTGAGGGAGGCAGCCTGGCATCTTCCCGGGCTGTGGTGATTGACAGGTGGGACCACTAGAAAAATTCAATTCCAAGCCAGGCAATGGCGCACACCTGTCATTCCCAGTGGCTGGGGGTGGGGGCTGATGCAGGAGGATTGCGAGGTCAAGGCCAGCCTCCACAAGTGGGTGAGGCACTTAGAGACTCAGGGAGACCCTGCCTTGAAATCAAATGCAAAATAGGGCTGCGGATAGGACTCAGTGGTGGAGTGTTCCTGAGTTCAATGTCCAGCACCACCACCCCCCCCCCCAAAAAAAAATCAAATTTCCAAACAGCATTTTCCTGCAAGAGGGAAGCTGCAGTGAACAGAGACCTTGCCTATTTCTAAGCTAGTTTTGTGGAGTTTATTGTTTTTTTTGTTGTTGTTGTTGCTGTTGTTGTTTTGATAGTTAACAGAAAGGTGCTTTACAGCTGAGCTCTCTCCCTGGTAGTTTTTAGTTTTTATTCTGCCCGCTGGTCTAGCTAAGTTGCTGAGATTGGCCTTGTTAGGGTTTGATTTATAATGACTTTTCTGTCGCAATTAAGTGTATGATTTTTACAACCACGTGGCTTCGTGGGTGGACTCTGTTGAAGTCAGGATTTCTTGATGAAAATTGTAACAGAACAGCTTCACAATGCATGTGTTAGGTAATAACTTCTTCTTCTTATTATTTTTTTCTCTTATAATTTTTTGCTGTTATAATTCAAAAGTTTCTTGGTTAAGTTTTCATATATTTAACTTTGTGGATGAATTTTAGGACTGGGTGCTTCCATTAAGAGTAAAGCATGCTTGATTGTTTATTAGTGCATAAGAGTTATAAATAATACCACCTGCATATGGCACCTGTGTAAAAGTTACCCATGGTATTTTGGTTGAAGGTGAGGCAATTGGTTTCTTTCATTTGTGACTTCTTGTTCTCTTTAATGGAGTCATTTGAGGAATAGAATTTTTGTTTTCCATATATACAATTTATAAATTTAAAAATATTTTTTTCTGTAACTTTTAAAATTTTCATTCTTTTTTTCCTTTTGTGAAACTGGGGATTGGAACCAGGATGTCTTATTACTGAACAATATCCTCAGTACTTTTAAAATTTTTATTTAAAAAATTATTTTTTTCTTAATTTTTTAAAATATTACTACTGCCTATATATTTTTAAATTTAGGCAGGGTTTCACTCAGTTGCTAGGGTAAGCTTCACAGTTGTGATCCCCCTGCCTCAGCCTCCAGACCACTGGATATATCAGGTATGTAGCACCAAATGCATCCTATCTCAGTTTCTTTCTTTCTTTCTTTCTTTCTTTCTTTCTTTCTTTCTTTCTTTCTTTCTTTCTTTCTTTCTTTCTTTCTTTCTTTCTTTTTTTCTTTCTTTATTTCTAGATGTTTTTTAGATCATATTTTATATGATTTTTATTATTTTTTTTATATACATGACAACAGTGGAATGTATCATAATCCTTAGTTCACATAGAGCACAATTTTTCATATTTCTGTATATAGAGTATGTTCAAATCAATTTATGCCATTATACATGTACTTTTTTGCATTACAACTCTTAATATACATATATATCACAATTTTTTATTTCTCTTTGTATATAAGGTATGTTGACACCCAATTCAAGTCTTCATACATGAACTTTGTCTAAAGATGTCCATCACATTCTATCAATCCTTGCTAATTCCTTGTGCCTTTTCACCCCTCTGCCCTATTTAGAATTCATCTATTCCTTTCCACCCCTCTGCCATATTTAGAATTCATCTATTCCTCCCATGCTCCCCCTCCCTAACCCACTATATCAGAAAAAAAATGCGGCATTTTTTTGGGGGGGGATTGGCTGAATTCACTTAGCATTATCTTCTCCAACTCCATCCATTTACATGCAAGTGCTATGATTTTGTTCTTTTTTTAATGACGAGTAATATTCCATTGTGTATATAAGCCACATTTTTTTTTTATCCAGTCATCCACTGAAGGGCATCTAGATTGACTCCATAGTTTAGCTATTGTGAATTGTGCTGCTATAAACATTGACCTGGCTGTGTCCCTGTAGTGTGCTGTTTTTGTTACTTGGTATAGTCTGAGAAGAGAAATAGTTGGGTCAAATGGTGGTTCCATTCCCAGATTTCCAAGAAATCTCCATACTGATTTCCAAATTGGCTGCACCAATTTGCAGTCCCAACAGCAGTGTATGAGTGTACCTTTCCCCCACATCCTCGCCATCACTTACTGTTGTTTGTCTTGATAATAGCTGCCCTTCTGACTGAAGTGAGATGGTATCTTAGAGTGATTTTAATTTGCATTTTTCTGACTGCTAGAGATGATGAGCATTTTTTCATATAATTGTTTATTGATTGTGTATCCTCTTCTAAGAAGTGTCTGTTCAGGTCCTTGGCCCATTTATTGATTGGTTATTATTTTTTTTGTGTGTGTGTTAAGACGTTTGAGTTCTTTATATACCCTAGAGATTAGTGCTGTTACTGATGTGTGAGGGTTAAAGATTTGCTCCCCAGAAGTAGGCTCTCTATTCTATTTTTTTTTAAATAAAAATCTTTAGTTTAAATTTATTCTATGTGTTGATTCATGGTTTTGATTCCTGTGCTACAGGAGTGTTATTAAGGGAGAAGTGGCCTAATCCCACTTGATGGAGATTAGGGCCTACTTTTTCTTTTATTTGGAGAGTCTCTGGTTTAATTTCTAGACCCTTGATCCATTTTGAGTTAACTTTTATGCATGGTGAGAGAGAGGGATTCAATTTTATTTTGCTGCATATGGATTTCCAGTTTTCCCAGCACCATTTACTGAAGATGCTATCTTTTTTCCAGTGCATATTTTTAGCACCTTTGTCTAAAATAAGATAATTGTGGTTTTGTGGGTTGGTCTCTGTGTCCTTATTCTGTACTATTGGTCTACCAGCCTGTTTTGATGCCAGTACCATGCTGTTTTTGTTACTGTGGCTCTGTAGTATAGTTTAAGGTCTGGTATAGCAATGCCACCTATCTCCCTTTTCCTGCTAAAGATTGCTTTAGCTATTCTGGGTCTCTCATTTTTCCAGATAAATTTCATGATTGCTTTTTCTATTTCTATGAGGAATGCCATTGGGATTTTGATCAGAATTGCACTAAATCTGTAGAGTGCTTTTGGTAGTAGGACCATTTTTATAATATTAGTTCTGCCTATTCAAGATCAAGTTAAATTTTTCCATCTTCTAAGGTCTTTGATTTCTCTTTAGTGTCTCGTAGTTTTCATTGTATAGTTCCTTCACCTTTTGTTTATTCCCAAGTTTCTTTTTACTTTTTGAGGATATTGTGAATGGGGTAGTTTTTCTAATTTCTCTCTCAGAGGATTTGTCACTGATATACAAAAATGCCTTTGATTTGTGGGTGTTGATTCTATATCCTGCTACTTTACTGAATTCTACTTCTAGAAGTTTTCTAGTGGAGTTTTTTGAGTCTTCTAGGTACAGAATCATATTATCAGCAAATAGTGCTAGTTTAAGTTCTTCTTTTCTTATACATATTCTTTTAATTTCTTTCATCTGTCTAATTGCTCTGGCCAGTGTTTCAAGAACTATATTGAATAGAAGGGGTGAGAGAGGGCATCCCTGTCTTGTTTCCGATGTTAGAGGGAATGCCTTCAGTTTCTCTCCATTTAGAATGATGTTGGCCTGAGACTTAGCATAGATATGCTTTAAAATGTTGTGGTAAGTTTTTGTTATCCCTAGTTTTTGTAGTGTTTTGAACATGAAGGGGTGCTGTATTTTGTCAAATGCTTTTTCAGCATTTGTTGAGGTGATCATAAGGTTTTTATGTTTAAATCTACTGATGTGATGAATTACATTAAATGGTTTATGTATATTGAACCAACCTTGCATCCCTGGGATGAATCCCACTTGATCATGATGAACCATCTTTTTGATATGCTTTTGTATTTGATTTGCCAGAATTTTATTCAGAATTTTTGCTTCTGCTTATTAGAGGTATTAGTCTGAAGTACACTTTCTTTTCTGTGTTTGTCTGATTTTAGAATCAAGGAGATATTGGTCTTATAGAGTGCGTTTGGAAGTGCTCCCTCTTTTTATATTTCATGGAATAATTTGAGGAGTATTGGTGTTAGTTCTTTTTTGAATGTCTTGGATCCATTGAGTTCTGGGCTTTATTTATTAATTTTTTTGGTTGATAGGCTTTTGATGGTGTCTTCTATTTTATTGCTTGAAAATGATCTGTTTAACTTACTCAGTTTTGGTAAGTCACAGGATTCTAGACATTTGTTTATCACTTTAATATTTTCTGTGTTATTGTAGTACAAATTTTCAAAATAATTTCTAATTATCTTCTTTATTTCTCTAGTGTTCATGGTGATATTTCCTTTTTCATCATGTATTTTAGTAATTGGAGTATTTTTCTCTTTCTCTACAGTAGCATGCATAAGGCTTTATCAAATGTATTTGTTTTTCAAAGAGCCAACATTTCATTTTGAAAATTTTTTAAAAAATTAAAAATATATGGAAGCAAAATATATTACAATTCTTATTACACATATACAGCACAATTTTTTATATCTCAGTATATAAACTAGGTTGACATCAATTCGTGTCTTCATATGTGTAAGTTGGTGGAATATAATAGACATCACTATCCATTCTTGCTAATCCCTTTCCCCTCCCTATTCCTCCCACCACTCTGCCCTAAATTCATCTATTCCTACCATGATCCCCCTCCCTATCCCACTATGAGTCAGCCTCCTTATATCAGAGAAAATATTCAGCATTTCTTATTTCGGGTTTGGCTAACATAGCATTATCTTCTCCAAGGCTATACAGTTACCTGCAAATGCCAGGATTTGATTTTCTTTTATTGCTGAGGAATATTCCATTGTGTACAAATGCCACATTTTCATTATCCATTAATCCATTGAAGGGCATCTATGTTGGCGCCACAGTTTAACACTTGTGAATTGTGCTGCTAAAAACATTGTGACTGTGCCCCTGTAGTATGCTGTTTTTAAGTCCTTTTCGGTATAGACCGGGGAGTGGGATAGCTGGGTCAAATGGTGTTTCCATTCCCAGTCACTTTGTTAATTTTCATTTGCTTCTTTTGTTCTAATTTCATTGATCTCAGCTCTGATTTTAATTATTTTTTGTCCTTTACTGCTTTTGGTGTTGATTAATTGTTTTTTCTAGGGCTTTGAGATGTAATTTTAGGTCATTCATTTAACTTTTTTTTTTAAGGAATGAACTCCATGCAATAAACTTTCCTCTTAGTAATGCCTTCATAGTGTCCCATAGATTTTGATATGTTGTATCTGTGTCCTCCTTCACCTTTAAGAATTTTTAAATCTCCTCTTTGATGTTTTCTGCAAATCATTGTTCATTCACTATCATATTATTTTGTGTTCAGGTTTAAGAGTAGCTTCTATTTTAATCATTGATTTCTAATTTTGTTCCATTATGATCTGATAGAATGCATTGTAATATCTTTACTTTTCTGTATTGCTTAGAGTTCCTTTTTGGCATGACATATGGTCTATTTTAGAGAAGGATCCATTTGCTGCTGAGAAGAAAGTGTCTTCGCCTGTTGAAGGATGAAACAGTCTATGTATGTCAGTGAAATCTAAGTTGTTGATTGTATTATGAGTTCTATAGTTTCTGTCTGAATACTGTTCGGAAGATTTATCTAGTGGTAAAAGAGGTGTGTTAAAGTTACCCAGAATTATTGTCTTGTGCTCTATTTGGCCCTTACAGTTGAGAAGAGTCTGTTTGAACATAGATGCTCCATTGTTTTGGGGTGTGTATGTTTACTTATGTGCAACTGTCATGATTTTATTATTGCTGAGTAAAGTTGAATTGTATATATATGCCCCATATTTTTATCCATTCATTCATTTAAGGGCATCTGGGTTGGCTCCACAGTTTGCTATTCTGCATTGTGCTGCTATAAACATTGACATAGCTGTGACCCTGTAGTATGCTGTTTTCAAGTCCTTTGAGAATAGTCTAAGAAGAGGAATAGCTGGGTCAAATGGTGTTTTCATTCTCAGATTTCAAAGGAATCTCTATACAGTTTTCTATGTTGTTTGTAGCAATTTGCAGTCCCATCAGCAGTGTATGAGTGTGCCTTTTCCCCCACATACTTGCCAACACTTGTTGTTTGTCTTTATGATAGCTGCCATTCTGACTAGAGTGAGATGATATCTTAGAGTGTTTTTGATTTGCATTTCTCTAATTGCAAGAGATGATGAACTTTTAAAAAAATATTTGTTGATTGATTCTACATACTTTTCTGAGAAGTGTCTGTTCAGGTCCTTGGCCAATTTATTGGTTGGATTATTGGTTTTTTTGGTGCTTAGCATTTTGAGCTCTTTATATACTAGATATTAGTTCTCTATCTGATGTGTGAGGGGTAAAAATCTACTCCCAGGATGTAGGCTCTCTATTCACCTAAGATTTTTTTTCTGAGAAGAATCTTTTTAATTTGAATCCATCCAATTTGTTGATTCTTGGTTTTAATTGTGCTATAGGCATCTTATTAAGACGTTGGGGCAGCCTAGCCCTATGTAATGAAGATTATGGCCTACTTTTTCATCTATTAGATGCAGAGTCTCTGGTTTAAATTGTAGGTCCTTGATCCACTTTGAGTTGAGTTATGTGCATGGTGAGAGATAGGATTTTAATTTCATTTTTTTTGAAAATGTGTTTCCAGTTTTTAAAGCAACATTTGTTGAAGAGCCTTTCTTTTCTCCAATCCATGTTCTTGGCACCTTTGTCTAATGTAAGATAATTGTAATTTTGTGAGTTAGTCTATGTGTCCTCTAATCTGTACCATAGGTCTACCAGCCTGTTTTAGTGCCAATTCCATGCTGTTTTTGTTACTATTGCTCTGTAGTATAGTTTAAGGTCTGGTATAGTGATACCACCTGTTTTGCTTTTCCTGCTTATAATTGCTTTAGCTATTATTGGCTTCTTATTTTTCCAGATGAATTTAATGATTGCTGTTTCTACTTCTATGAGAAATGTTATTGGTATTTTGATCAGAATTGCATTAAATCAGTATAGTGCTTTTGGTTGCATTGTCATTTTTATAATATTATTTCTGCCTATGCAAGAGTAAGGTAGATTTTTCCATCTTCTAAGGTCTTCTTTGATTTTTTTCTTTAGGGTTCTGTAGGTTTCCTTGTATAGCTCTTTCACATCTTTCATTAAGTTGATTCCTAAATATCTTATGTTTTCTGTTTTGAAGTTACTGTAAATGGGGTAGTTTTTTTTCTTATTTCCTTTTTGAGGCTTTGTCACTGATGTAAAGAAATGCCTTTTTTTAATATGTGTTAATTTTATATCTGCTGCTTTTCTGAATTCATTTAATATTTGTCTGTTTAAATTATGTATGTCTTCTTGATTCAATCTGGGCATATCATATGACTTAAGAAATTTGTTGATGCCTTCAATGTCTTCTATTTTATCGGGGTATACATTTTCAAGATAATTTCTAAATATCTTCTCTATTTCTGTAGTGTCTGTTGGGATATTGCCTTTTTTATCATGTATGCTGGTAATTTGAATTTTCTCTCTTCTTCTTTTCATTAGCATAGCTAGAGATCTATCAGAGAGCCAACTTTTTGTCAAGGTTTATTTTGTTTCTTTTAATTCAATTTCAGTTCTAATTTCAATTATTTCTTGCCTTCTACTGCTTTTGCTGTTGATTTGTTCTTCTATGGCTTTGAGATGAAGTATGAGATCAATTATTGACTTTTTCTTTTTTTAATGAATGAACTCCATGCAATGACGTTTCCTCCTAGTACTGCTTTCATAGTGTTCAAGAAATTTTGATATGTTGTGTCTATGTTCTTGTTTACCTCTAAGAATTTTTAATTTCCTCCTTGAAGTCTTATGTAACCCATTGTTCATTCTATAGTACCAAATTGATTCACTCATTGAACTGCTTATAGAACTTGAAATATTTTAAATTTTTCTTTTCACAAGGTGGAAGTGTCACTTTCCATGTCTCCAAATATTAATATTTTATGAATATTTTACACATTGGGAATGTGTCATGGATGAAACTTGAAATTAATTGTATTGGGGATCTCGATCTATCTCATGGATAGAAAGCAGAGAGAATAGGAACCAGACTGTTTTCAAAAGCTTTTTTACCAGTCTCTTTGTCTCCCTTGTGCACAATATCCTTATGAAAATATCTTTGACAAGTCTAATTTGCATCTGGAACATTCACCAAATTTTACATTCACTGATGGCACAAAAGTTAGGAGTTAGGCTTTTATTCAGTGCTTGGGTTATGGTATATATCTTTCACATCACTCTGATATGGAATATATATACTGTTTTTGGACTTATGTATTTTCCTCTGACTTAGATAATGCAAAATATCTTCTTACATAATTAAAGTCACTCTTCTACATGACAGTCAGTTTTACACACTCTTAATTCAAATTAAAAACTGAATAATGGTTTGGTCCATGTTCTATTAATCTAACAATTTTTATTTCAGGAGACATTGACATTCAAGGATGTGGCTATTGATTTTTCTGAGGAGGAATGGGAATGCCTTGATTCTGCTCAGCAGAATTTATATAGAGAAGTGATGTTGGAGAACTACAGCAACCTAGTCTTTGTGGGTGAGCATACCTTTCTTTAAAAATTTTTAATTATCATATTGTTTAGTTTTCTTTCCTTGAAGTATATCTTTTGGGAACTTTTCCACAAGAATGTGTTCCAGATTTATGCTTTCAATAAACAAGATAGGTTAGTCCTTGGTGCTGACAAGAAAATGTTAATGATGTTTCCTTTCATCCTTAATGTTTTCCTTTGGTGGCATGATATATATCTTTCACTTGACATATGGTTGACTTAGAGGAATGTAGTGATGTCAAATTCTGTGGCCCACATATAGCAGAGCACATAGTTGAGGTAGAGGAGGAAGCCTAAATTCAAAAAGGTTCATTGAGACATTATCCAGCAGAAAATATTTTTGAGAAGTTTTGAATTCTTTCTCTTGTTATCATAGAAAAACCTGTCCTGTGTTTTGTGTTTTAAAATTATGTAATATTCTGCTTTTCATCCATACATTCAAATTAACAACAAAACACTCCCTTTGCCTTGCGAGTGTTAATATTATCTGAAGGCTCTTCTATAATTTAAAAAATATTTTTAGTTGTTAATCAATTTCCTATTTATCTATATATGCTGCTGATAATTGAACCCAGGGCCTCCCACATGCTAGACAAGCTCTCTAACACTACTGTACAACTCCAGCCCTTCTTCCATCATTTGCAGGGAAGTTTTGCACATTTCTGGAGACCACTAGGTCCACCCATTGTAATACATTACTATCATAAGTCAGTTTCTCTAATCTTATTTGTACATTTTTTTCACTAAAATTTCCTTATCAGTGTTCATTCTGATATGTGTAATGGATTTTCTGTGAAATTATCTGCCATGAAATGAATGTCAAGTTGGACAAAGACTGCTGTTTTTGAGAGATGGTGTAAGTTTCATTTGAGTGAGAGGATTTGTAAAATAATACATTTAATTATTATTTTCTCTTTTTTAATTGTGTACAGTAGGTTCTATGTTATAGACTGAGTGTCCTGATATCAGTTAATTGCTTCACAAACTAAGATATATATGATTCTTGTTTATTGCCAATAATATTATATGTGCATTTGCTTGTAAAAATATTAAGTCTCTTTTGTCCATGACTTTTGTATTTTATCTTGATTGGATTTTTATTCTGCTCATGTACATAGATATTGAAGTTTTCTATGTATAAGTGTAATGGGGATTGATGGCAGTGATACTCTCATGCTGAAATAAACCCCAAGCTCCTTTTCACTAATATTTGGAGGGAGGGTCTCACTAAGTCATTGAGGATGTCTTGAATTTGCAATTCACTTGCCTCAGACTTCCTAGTAGCTGAGATTACATGCATGTTCATCATTTGTATATTGATGAGCTTGTTCTTATTTATACGATAAAGACAACATTATTTTAAATGTAGCTTTAAGAAATGTTTCCATTCTCTTTATCTATTTATTTTCATTGTAATCAAAACCACAAAATAAAACTTACTGTCTCCAAAATTTTAAATAAACAGTTCAGTATAATTAATTTAAATTGTTATGCAATATATCTGTACAAAGTTTACATCTCAAAAAAAAATGTCTAGAAAGCAAGGACTCATTTCTGTCTCCTCAGCACATAACTATTCTCCTTTTTTCAGAAAGCTTCCTTTTTAGTTTAGAGATGTCATGTTAATAGAATTGTGCAGTATTCTTTCTGTGACATTTCAGTTAACCTATTTACATTCATTTTGTAAAATATATAATTAGAATAAATTCTTTCATTTTAAATTTTGTTTTAAATTCTAATTTAAAACGTCTTCTATGTCCTATAACTTTCTCAAACTATGTTTTGTGTACTATAATTTAAGCTCAGGTTTTGTTCGATCACTTTTGTATTTTTCATTATTATATCCTTTTTCTTTCAGTATTTGTGCATTCTTAGATTTAGAGTATCCTGTAGACTACCTACAATTGCAATATTTAGAGTTAATTCAGATATCCAAGCTTTGTTTTGATCAGAATTTTGTAATCTTGCATTTGCTAACAAAAACTCTAAAAATGAAGAATCTCCTACTTATACTTTGTATGAGTATCAACTTGACTTCACTTTATTAAAAAACTGAATATACTTATGTGTCTTTTTAAAATTATATTATTGTTACAGGTATATATGCTTATTAACAGTATTGTTGTTATGCTTTTTTTCTTTCAAATTCTATTGCAAAATTACATGTTTGAAGACCTGTCATTACAATAAAATAGAATTGTTTTGCCAAAAAATGTTTAAAATTTCATATGACTTATGATGGTGGGCATTTACATTTTATTATGAAGGATTAGCTTTAGTACATTTGGAGAACAGATCCAGTGTTGATGAGTAGTGTGTGTATTTTAATATGTTTAAAGTTTTTATTTTTCTTCTCTTTTGAAAGGTAGTAGCTGTGAATATAATGTCTTTCTTGGTAATTTTATTTTTTCATCTCTTGAATATAAATAGACTTTAATTCCTTCCTGTGTTGTGAAGATTCCATAAGGATTTCACAATTATATAATTACACATTTCTAGGTGACCCATCTTTTTCTCTTGGATGCTCTCAGTATTCTGAGTTTTAAAACTTGGATTAAAACCTACTTTGAGTCTTTACAACTTGGAAAAAACTGAGCTGCTTGGATGTTTCATTTTTTTCTATTTTCCAAGAGGTGTTTATTAGTACTGGAAAGAGAACAAAAGGGCAATTTAGCACTTTGAATTTTTTACTTTGGTCTTCAAATTTTGATCCTCTAGTTCAACCTCCTATGTTGCTATGTACATCCACCCCTGATTCTTTCAGACATTTTATGTCTTCAAACATACATTTTCTGCTTATTACTATTAACAATTCTTTTTTTTTAATATTTATTTATTTTTTAGTTCTTGGAAGACACAACATCTTTGTTGGTATGTGGTGCTGAGGATCGAACTCGGGCCGCACGCATGCCAGGCGAGCACGCTACCGCTTGAGCCACATCCCCAGCCCCAATTAACAATTCTTGACTAATTTTTATTCTGGTTTTTTTTGTGTGTATTGGTTTAGTTCAGTAAACTTTTTTTAAATGATAATTGACTATTCCCTTTGAGTGATTCATAACTTTGCTTACAGTTGATTTAGCCATGATTTTTTCTGTTGGTAAGCAGGAACACCTTTTTGAACAGTCCCCAAATATTCACATGTTTTATATTTTTATCTTTATTGAAACAGAAGAAAGTTGGTAGATTTTGAAAATATATTCTAAAGGAGGAAAATCTTTGTGTAACACAATGTATTTTTTTCTACTATATTACTCTCCATAGTAATGTACGCATCTTTGATACTGTGAACACAAATGATTAGGAAAATCTTCAAAGTAATTTTCTGTGTGTATTTTTATTTGCTTTATATATTTCTACAGTAATGATGGACTTGGATTTAATAATCCACTCCCCTGCTGATGTTATTTTTTGCTGTAATTTCTTAGGTTTGCAAAATATACTCAGCCCAGTACAGTAAGTAAACATGTTTGTTATTTTTATTTATTTCAGCTATGACTTCTCATCATCTTCGAGAAATTTTCCCAGAGCAAGGAATGAAAGAGATAGAGGGAAGATATGGAAAGTGTGACTTTGACTATTTACAACCAAAAAAAAAATGGGAAAATATAGGTGAGAGTAAAGTTCAAAAATTGTATTATAGACAAAATCAATCAGTAGTCCCTATTTAAGATAAAAATTTTATTATCAAAAAACACCAGAGAAAATTAATATCTGAAATAAAAATTAAATGTATTCCAATTATTTTGAGGAGTGTTATATTTCCTTAAGAATAAATCCACAGCCATGTTTGAACTGAAAGGCAATGTGTAAAATTTGAAATCTAGTCCATACATCAGTTTTTAACTTGGCCAATTATAAAAGTAGCACTGATTTAAAATTCCAGTCAAACATTTGCACAGAAAAGATATTTCTGAAAGTGATCCTTTTGGGAGTTTCTTTATAAAATATCCATTTTTCTGAAACAAAAGATTAATTTCTCCTTGTGCCCAAATGGATAATATTAAGAATTGTAGAAAAGTATCTACTTACCCAATATTGCTCAATGACAATTCTGATTCAGATTTCTGGAAAGTGTACTGTATAGACAATGCTATAAGTAACACAGTAAGCCATGTCTCTACCCTTAGTAAAAACCAGTATATTTACATTTGTGATAAAAATTATGAATATAGAGAAATCCTAGTCCTCTTCTAAAGAAAATTTACCAAAATGAAAAATGTAGGAAAGTCTTGCTTTAGTTATCAAAAACTAGTATTCATTAAATTATTCATAGTTAAGACAAAACGTGCAAGTGTAAGATATGTGAAAGGGCTCTTAACCACAGTGCAGAGCTTGCTTAATACAAGAAAATTAATAGAGAAAGAGAGCCCTATAAGTATAGAAGATATTGAGCAAGCAAATGCTTTGCTGTATTTTTTAAACACAGCAGATATTATGACAGTGATAAATTCTACAAATTTAAAGAATGTGAAAAAACTTTTAGTAAAAAGTTACAACTTGTTAAGTATCAAAGGATTTAGACTGAAGGAGAGACCTGTAAATGTAAAAAGTGTGGGAAAGCCTTAAAAAGTTTTTCAACCCTTACTCAACACCAAAAAATTTATTCTGCAGAGAAGATATACCAATGTGAAGAATGCAATGTACTCGAGAACTTTATTCAACATCACAGTGTTCATACAGGAGATATGCCATGCAAATGCAAAGAATGTGACAAAACTTCTAATAAAAGCTCAAATCTTATTTGTCACCAGTGGACACACCCTGGAGCGATGCCCTACATATGTAAACAATTTTGCAAAGGTTTCCATCAAAAACCAAGCCTTAAAAATTACCAGAGAATTTATACTGGAGAGAAGCCCCACAAATGTAAAGTGTGTGGCAAGAGTTTTTATGGAAACTCAAATCTTGATCGCCACAACAAGATTCATACTGGAGAGAGGACCTACAAATGTAAAGTGTATGGCAAGAGTTTTAATAGAATCTCAAATCTTGATTGCCACAACAGGATTCATTCTGGAGAAAAGCCTTACAAATGTAAAGTGTGTGGCAAAAGTTTTAATACAAACTCACATCTTGATCGCCATAACAGGATTCATACTGGAGAGAAGCCCTACAAATGTAAAGTGTGTGGCAAGAGTTTTAATAGAAACTCATATCTTAATTGCCACAACAGGATTCATTCTGGAGAAAAGCCTTACAAATGTAAAGTGTGTGGCAAAAGTTTCAATATAAACTCACATCTGAATCGCCACAGCAGAATTCATACTGGAGAGAAGCCCTACAAATGTAAAGTGTGTGGCAAAAGTTTCAGTCACAAATCATCACTTACTCATCACCAGCGAATCCACACTGGAGAGAAGCCCTATAAGTGTAAAGAGTGTGGCAAAGTTTTTAATAGCATCTCACATCTCTATTGCCACAACAGGATTCATACTAGAGAGAAGCCGTACAAATGTAAATTGTGTGGCAAGAGTTTCAGTCACAAATCATCACTTACTCAGCACCAGCGAATCCACACTGGAGAGAAGCCCTACAAATGTAAAGAATGTGGCAAGAGTTTTAATCAAAAAATAGTACTTACTCAGCATCTGAGAATCCACACTGGAGAGAAGCCCTACAAATGTACAGTGTGTGGCAAAAGTTTCAGTCAAAAGTCATCACTTACTCAGCACCAGCAAATTCACACTAGAGAGAAGTCCTACAAGTGTAAAGAGTGTGGCAAGAGTTTTAATCACATATCATCACTCACTCAGCACCAACGAATTCACACTGGAGAGAAGCCCTACAAATGTAGAGAATGTGGGAAAGCTTTTAATCAACAATCATCACTTACTAGACACCAGAGAACCCATACTAGAGAGAACTCCTATAAATGTGAAGATTTGCAAAGCTTTTAATATTGAAGATGACATCTTACTAAACATTATAGATATTATACTGGAGAGAAGTTTTAGAATGAAAACATTGCATCAGTGTCTTTAAGGATGAATCAACCCTATTTTACAGTAGTTCAACACTATTTCACACCAGAGATATGATAGCACAGAAATTGTATAAATGTAAAATAGGTGACAGAGTCTCCAATAGTTGTTCACACCTTACTCAGCACCTCAGAATTCATACGAGTGAGAGGAGGTGCGGAAAAATTTTTGCAAAGCTTTTGGGCATTGATCAAACCTTTTAAAAACACTGGAGGATTTATAGCATATAGAAACCCAAAGAATGTGTCCAAGACTGTATTCAAATTTCTGACATTTTTTATTTCTGACCTCATATCTGTAGCAAATGTGGAGTAGCATTTGTCCAAAGTGTGTACCTTAGATAACAGCAAAATATTTAACAAAACACCTTGACAAATATAAAGATTGTAGTAAAATTCTCATCTATAGCCCATCCCTTAAAGTATTTGGGACCTAGGAGGGAAAAAATTATTTAAATGTAGAAAATGGGTAATTGCTTTCGACATTTGCTGAAAATTTTCTTAACATCTTTAGCTGTTATTTTAGAAATAAGGAAATACAGGTATAGAATTGTGCATCTCTAAAAAAGATATAATTTTAGTACAAATCAACAATTACTAAAGAGTCTCATTTTTCACAACTGAAGAAATAATAATACTCAGAGTTAATTATTTCAGAAGTCTCTTAAGATTTATATGAAATTTAAAATTTAAAATTT